>NC_057812.1:672561447-672589757 GCF_018294505.1 Triticum aestivum
TTTATTGTGCAAACTTGTTCCCTTTTGGGTAGATGAAAGTGCAGATTCCACCAAAGGAAGATTTAGTAGGCTTTATGTTATCAATTTATTTTTGTTACATGTTGCTAAAAGTAAATGAAACGAATTTCTTTCTGTTTTGGTTCAGAAAGATTTGATTTTGGGAGGAGAAAAGTCATACAAGGATGAGAATGGGACACCATATTATAGCGACGTGGTGATTTTATTCAGTTTATTCAGAGGACATACATACGTACAAGTAGTTCCCTAAGGCGAAGGCCTTCCATTTGCTGTTGCTGGCCATGTAAAATAGCATGAACCTGAACCTAACTGCGATTGGATGTCTAAACTGAATTGTTGCATTCCTAGACATGGAAATGTGGATCAGTTTTAGTTCTGAAGAATGTGCATACTTCTGGTCCTATGTAATTCCAATTTATTTAGACAAGCATGCCAAAAGTGTTGAAACCCAAGTTAGGGTTCAAATTCGTGGGGTTGTGCTTGCTGCTAAACTGATCCTGGACTTTTTGTTGGCTATATTATAATTAGCAAATGGAAGTGGAGAGATAAAGCATAAATACTTGATAAACTTTTTTTGTTGGGGCGGGGGATGGTTTAGTCCATAGTTAAAAAAGGCACGCCTAAGCGAGCGCTTAAGCGCGCCTAGGCTCTAGGCGTTGACAAAACGCATTGCGCATAACTACGCTTAATCTGTGCATAACTGCGCATAGGTTGCAAAACGCACAATTAACACCTAGCGCTTTTTTTAAATATGGTTTAGGCACTTCATGCATTGTTGGTGTTGCAGACTTTTGCACTGCTACTAAATGTCCTATATGTTATTCTTTAGTAGGGATATTGGCATAGAGATACCGCAATAATAAAAACGAGAATCCTCATTACTCACATATATATTACTATGTCCTTTTGTTTCCATTGAGACCTATTTTGTTTATTCTTTTAGTTCCAAGGCAAAATTCTCTGATTTTTAGTAATTCACATTTAACAAGACATATGAATGGAGGATGGGAGGCATTTAGATGCAAGTCAGAAACTTCTTCTGCTAGCTTATTCTAAGTTTATTATTTCCTTGCTCCCCTTTTCATTGTAGAGAATGAAAAGCATCTTTCACGCTGCCAACGGGATCTGGACCAAGAAGAGGATCAGGAGGACGAATACAGTGGACACTACTACTCAGCAAGATACAGTTCAAACCCTGTATCCTCCTGATTGATCTCCCTTCGCCCCTGTTTAAGAATCATGTTTCACCCATTCAGGTAAATCTAGCTGAAACATTTTACGAACTCTACAAGTTGAAAGTTCATACTTTTAGACGAGTATACCATTTTGGAGGTGTGTGTGTCAGTTCGCCGATTATTGACACCTCATTCTATGAATTTTAGTGTTGTCTTCAGAATTATAGACACCTCATTCTATAAGGAGGCTGCCACCAAGAAGAGCGAGGTTGTGTCAATGGACTCAGGTGCGTGCACTCGTTGGTGGTTTCAGTCTCATAATCTTTTCTTTCCAGTTGAAGAACAGGCGGTGGATATCTGTTACTCCATTCCGTCTTTCCTGGTCTGTACATTTTGAGAAGATTGCATACATTGTATTGATGTGTCTTTTGTGTGAAACTTTGACTTATTGGTCAACAATATATGAGTTATACGTCATCAAAAAATATATCATTGGAAAGTTCATTGAAATACGCATCCAATGGCATACTCTTTGTGGCGTATAACTCACATTTTGTTGGTAAAATCAATGCTCAAAGTTATTTTCGGTCACAAAACATTGATAAAACTATAAATCACATTTTAATTCTTGTTGCGATTACACCTATTAGTTGCAGTTCATAAGTTGTGTTGACTTGACTGCTGATTTCTTTTCTTCTATTATTTTCCTTTATGAACCTGGTGGCCAGCGACAAGTTGTAGAAAGAAACAAGGCTTATGTTAGGCAAAGTTGATTAGGTTGTACTACACACCGAGTGCCTCCATAAGAATCTAGATAAAATGCCATAAAAGGTGAGATTGGGCATAGTCTTGATATAGTTTCGTTAAAAGATATTACATTGATTTTTTGGGTTTGGACATACTTATGATTGTTTTCTTTCTAACTGGATCTCAATATATGCTTTTGTAGACTGTTCTAGATAAGATGATGGCTATCAATGTGAGCGACTGAGCTTTTATGTCCAGAAAATGCTCACTAATAAAATCTGGAATGTCTTATGTTTCTCATCTTTTCTCTTCATTTGTATGGTTAAAGTTTGGCTTCAAACCAACAAATAGTTAATATTAAATTAAGTTATTTTCCCGCTCCCCTCTTCAGTTGGCAAACCCATCAAGGAATTGTTGTAATGAATATATTTTATATGGTTACATCCACAAGAGGAAGAGATCTTAAATGCTATAGCATACATCTATATTGATGTATATGAGTGAGAGCGAGGACCGAGTATGGGAATCACTAGTAGAAAAAGGGGCTTTTATCCCGGTTGGTAAGGCCCCTTTAGTCCCGGTTTTCGAACCGAGATTAAAGGGTCGGTACTAATGCCTCTCCCCTTTAGTCCCGGTTCTTATATGAACCGGGACTAAAGGGCGCGGCCACGTGGAGCTCCACCTTTAGTCCTGGTTGGTAATTTTATGATTTTTTTGAATTTTTTTTGAATTTTCAAATTTCTGAATTATTTTAACCTCTAGTGTGTAATCACCACCTCTCATCACTGCTCAATTTATCCTCTAATCACCCCTCATCATTTCAAATCATCTAACTTCCCGAACGGTTACCCATCCTCCCACTCCTCCAGCCTGAGCATGCTTAACTTCCGGGTTCTATTCTCTCTCGTTTCCAAGTCTGCACTTGTTGTTTTCCTGACAATAGTAAGATGTCAATCCTATTAACCTTCATGAATTTTGCTTGAGCATGAAGTGACACATTTCACTGTTTGAGTTTGAAACTATTGTTTTAAAAAACAATAATTATTTAGTAACACTAATATTTCTTGAATAATTAGTTTGACCACAGTTTGACCAGATTTGACCAAAATCCAAAATAACTGAAATAATTATTTAGTAACACTAATATTCTAGAATAATTAGTTTGACCATTGTTTGACGACAGTTTGACCACTGTTTGACCAGATTTGACTAGTAATTTTTTCGATTTTTTCCACTCTAGATCTTAAAAGCCCCGTAACTTTTTTTCTGTTAGGTTTTTGAGGATTTTGAAAATTTTTAATGGGGCCACCCTGTTAAATTCGGATGTAACTTTTCGAGTAGATGATTTTTCATATAATTTTTTTAATCCGAGTTCGTATGCAAAAGTTATGCCAATTTTACAAATTCCAGAGAGATTTTGCAAATAAAGTCAAAATTCATATTTGTAAATTTTTCCAACAAGTAAACCACATATCACATGAGAAACTTATTTTTTTATTTTTTTTGACATTTTCATCATTTTCTTTTGTTTTTTTTTAAATTGAAAAGGCGGTCAGGGGGGAGTTTGAAAATGGAACCTTTAGTACCGGTTCGTGCCATGAACCGGTACTAATGCCTCAAAACCTATTAGTACCGGTTGGTGGCACCAACCAGTACTAAAGGTCCCAGGTGAACCGGGACTAATGCCTTAGCCGCACGAACCGGGATAAATGCTCACGTTAATCCCGGTTCTTGACTAAACCGGGACTAATGTAAAAACTGCCCCGTGACCAAAGCCCTGTTTTCTATTAGTGAATCTAATGTGCGAAGACAAGATGAGTGCGGACATGCCCGCATCAGGAGGCGCCACCTAGTAGCAATCAAAGTGAAGTAGTATTACCACTACCACAAGCCTCACTCCGTAGTAGTACGTGAGCATCTCCAAGTGAGTGTGTGTGAGCGTTGCTTGTGTCGTGCTAGCTTGCACTAGCTGCTACTTAGGCTGTTTTTGCTCTCCTAGCTCAGTGTGCAGCTGTAGATTATTTTGGTAACTCTGTTATTGTACAAGAGAGAGCTAGCCAGTAGTTTTGGGCTAACAATTGGCTTCAGAGCCTCATGTTACAGTAGCCATGGCCGGTGCACAAGGAAAGCAGCAGCGCACCACCTCGGGTGGTTCCAAGTCGCAGCCATCATAGGACGGCTCCCGGTCGCCGCCTCCGGAGGAGCGGCGAGGGCGCATCCGGTCCATGCACGACCATCGCGGTGAGGTTGTGGTTAGGGAGATCGTGCGCGAGACTGCAATCAGCGGTAGCGTGCCCATCACCTTCCCGATGCTCACGCGCTCGAACTACAGCGAGTGGGTGTTGATCATGGAGTGCAACCTCCATGCAGCGAGCCTTTGGGTTCCCATGGAGGATGACCTGGTCGAGAGAAAGGAGGACAGGAAAGCCGTGGCGGCGCTTATGTGCGCCATGCCGCCGGAGATGCATGGCATGCTCGCGGCGAAGGCAAGCGCCAAGGAGGCATGGTAAGCCATCCGTACCTAGCGCCTCGGAGGCAACCGCGTGCGCGAGGCGAACACGCAGAAGCTGCGGGCGGACTTCAAGAACATTGCCTTCAAGGAGGGCGAGCTCGTTGACGACTTCGCCATGCGAATCTCCAGCCTTGCGTCGTAGCTCCGAGTGCTCGACGACACCATGGACGACGCGAGTCGTGCGGAAATTTCTTCGCGTCGTGCCACCTCGCTTCGCTCAGATAGAGGTCTCCATCGAGACCTTGCTTGACCTGATCGAGCTCTCCATCGAGAAGCTCACATGCCGGTTGCGGGTGGTCGAGGACTGCCTTGATGACGGCCGCGAGACCTTCGGCGGCGGACAACTCCTATTCTCGAAGAACTGGGAGGCGAGGAAGCGTCAAGGACGTGGTGGAGGTGCCCCGAGCAACGGAGGCGACACCGGCAGAGGCGGTGGTCGCACCCAGGGCGGAGCCGGACGAGGTGCCGGCAACGACGACCGAGAAAAGTGCCGATATTGCAGCATCAAGGGCCACTGGGCCCGTGAGTGCCGCAAGAGGATGGCTGACGAGGATGTCGCAGCCGCGGCAAATCTCGTGCGGGCTGAAGAGGACGATGGGCCATCAATGATGATGACTTGCGTCGAGACCATGCAGGAGGGCGCAGCGCCCGTGCAGGAGGGCGCAACACCTCCGACGACCACGGTGCCGGCAACCGTCAAGTCCGTGCAGGAGGCACGAAGCTCTTCAACTGATCCCCTCCCAACATCGATAGCGATTTCCCCGACAACAGCATTCTCGGGGGCCTACGACTGGGAGGAGATGAAGACCCGGGTGTGGGGGAACCACACTCCGGTAACCACGTCCCCTGCGACGCTGGTCAAGCCCGTGCAAGTTGGCACGGCAATCGCGGCCCCAGCATCCTCGGGACCCGATAAGACCGTGCAAGTTGGCATGACAATCACGGCCCCGACATCCTCGGGACCCGGTAAGACCGTGCAAGTTGGCACGATAATCGCGGTCCCGACATCCTCGGGACTCGACAAGCCCGTGTCAGGAGGCACGGCGATGACGCATCTGGTGGGCCATGTCCCGACCATGATGCTGGCGACCAGTGAGCTCGTGCAAGAGGCACGACACTCTCAAGTCGGCCACACCGCTACAACCATGTTCTCAGGGTCCTGCAAGCCCATGTGGGCGACACGACACTCTTCGACAGACCTCAACTGGGGGGCGATGAAGAGACGGTCATGGGGCGGCAAGGCCTCGACCATGACTCTGGCGACCATCGAGGCCGTGCAGGAGGCGTGGAGCTCTCTAGTCGGCCACGCCGCAACCCCGACACACTCGAGGTCGATCGAGTTCGTGCGGGAGGCACGACACTCTCTGGTTGGGCACGCCCCGACTATGCTGGTGGCAACCGTCGAGACCGTGGAGGAGCAACGGTGCTCTATGGTCGGCCACGCCGCAACCCCGACACGCTCGGGGTCCATCGAGTCCGTGCGGGAGGCACGACTCACAACTGCCGGGGGAGACCTGACAAGCAAGTTTGTTGGGAAGAGTGACAAGGAGTCTGCTAGCTTGGGAAAAGCCACTCCGGTTAGTGCAGTGTCCGACGAGTCATCCCCGGGAAGGGAGTTCCCGGGTAGCATGACGTCTGACACAACTACCCCGGGAAGAGTTCCCGGGCAGTGTAACATCAGGAACTACGACCCCACTAACACTGACACCCAAGAGTGAGGTGGTTTCTGGGCAGTTTGTGACCCCGCCTACAGAGCGGCCAGACCTGTTCGACGCCAACAACGTTGGCGATCCACACAGGTTGCGACGCCTAGGGGGAACTTCTCAGCGAGCCTGCGGGACAACCGCAGCACCCCGAGATCAAGAAAGACGAGCACGGCGCCAGTTCCCAGGATCATCGACGTCAAGCCCCTTCGACAGGGTTGAGGGGGAGATTGTTGATCCAACCCAGTCTACAGGGCAGTACTCAGCTGCCGTTGCTTGAAAAAAGAGCTAAATACTATGCTAGGCTTTCTTCGGTCCAAAAGGCTGAGATGGAGAAAGAGTATTAGGCTTTAGCTAGTAAAAAGGCTGAGGTGGAGAAGTAGTGTTAGACTTTAGCCAGTAAAAAGGCTGAGCTGAACGGCAGGAAGTTTCCTAGTAGTAGATAGGAATGTGCTATGCATGTTCATAGTAGTAGCACCGTAAATGCCATCCGGGTCCTATAAAAGGAGCTGCTCCCCATCCGTTGTAAGTAGGGCAAATAGTAATCAAAGTGAAGTAGTATTACCACTACCACGAGCCTCACTCCGTAGTAGTACGTGAGCATCTCCAAGTGAGTGTGTGTGAGCGTTGCTTGTGTCGTGCTAGCTTGCACTAGCTGCTACTTAGGCTGTTTTTGCTCTCCTGGCCCGGTGTGCAGATGCAGATTATTTTGGTAACTCTGTTAGTGTACAAGAGAGAGCTAGCCAGTAGTTTTGGGCTAACAGTCACCATGAGCAGTTGCTCGCATTTGTCCACCACAAGTGGGCGAGGCATCTGATGAGAAGGGATCCAGGCTCGGACAAGGACGGATCCTTGTGTGATACAGCACGCGAGGCATCTGATGTTCCCTTGATTTCGTCAATGGGCGATCCGATCTGATCCGAGGAAGACGAACACGATAGAATCGCCGGCGACGGTGGCCCTGGTGTGGCTTTCTAGAGGGCGCGTATGCTTTTCCGACTAGAATAAGGTTACTCGGCGCTGGAGAATTTTCTTTCCAACGGGGCACATTAGTAATTTTTCCACTCGAAAGTCACCCGCCGTCAACGCCACTCGCGGCCGCGGCCAGTGTTCATCTTGCCGGACGGCGGCTGAGAGCATCTCCACCCGTTCGCCTCTCAGGGCACCAAAAAAAGCCGCCTGAGGGCTAACCGACGCTAGATTGATGCGTGGGACCACTCCGCTCCCGGTCGTCGGCCCATAGGTCATCGCGGGCTCGGCGTTATTTCATACAATTTTTTGCAAACCCGACGAACTTTCACGAGCTCGGCGAAATTTTATTGAAATTTGTACAAAAAACATTAAAAACATGCAAACTACGCCTAAACTATGTCAAACTACGCCTAGGCACTGCACCCGCGTCCACCGCCCGTCATCTACATGCCGAGAAGCCTGTAGAAGCGGGTGTAGCCGCCGTCATCGTCGTTGCGCGCCCCGCCGGAGCCGCCGCCGTCCCTGCTGCACCCCTGGCCAGGGTCATCGACGCGCGGTGGGGCGCTGGACGGCCCGGCCTCGTCCTCCTCGTTGCTGTCGAGGACGATGACGCTGCCCTCCTCGCGCCCGCGGCGCTGGGCCTAGAGCTCCACGTACGCCCGGCGCTGGCGAAGCACCTGCTCGCGAACATAGTCCTCCTTCGCCCAATTAAGGGCGGCCTCGTCGTCGGGGGCCACCATGTCCGTGTGCTCTGGCTTCACCGGGAGCAGCCCCGACTCGGTCTTCGGCTGGACCAGGCGGAGGGAGCGCGGGGAGAGATGGGAACCCTCATTGATGACGAGGACGCCGCCGCGGGTGCAGCGCCAGAGCGGCGTCTCCTTCGGGTCTGGCTTGACGGGGCGGAGAGCCGGCGAGCCGGAGGAGGGCTGGACGGGGCGGAAAGCCGGCGAGCCGGGGGAGAGCGAGCCGGAGCCCGACGACGATGACATCCCCGGCTCCATTCGGCGCGGTGTCCAGGAGCTGCCACCCCGGCGAGAGAAAGACAGTCGCGTCGGGTACTCGAGGCGTGACATGTTGCCGGTCTCGATGTAGTCGAGGACGGCCTCAAGGGTGCGGCCTGGCACGCCCCATCACTCACGCCGCCCGTCGGTGTTGAGGCAGTCACGGGGATGACGCCGTTGACAGAGACGATCTTCTCTTGGCGGCGGCGCGTCATGCCTGCACTCGGAGTAGCACTCTCTGTAGCACTTGCAGTACTCGGACATGGCAGCCACCTGCTGGCGCTCCTCGAGGAGCAGGAGCACGCACAGGCACAGCGCGGCCATGGTGGCCACCCTTAACTTCTTCGCCTTCATCTTCTCCCTCGAGCAACCTGTGGCCTCTTCTTCTTCTCGGTAACACAGCATCAAGAATATATTTGATCAAGGGAGGCAGAGGAGAGAACTGTTGTGGTGAGAGTGTGAGGCGGTGTGCTTTCTTATATGGGCACCCGAGCTCCGAGGACAAAACCGACATTTGACCCTCGTAATGTATTTCCCGGTAAATGAAATGGGCACGATTTTCCCTAGCATCGCCGCCGGGTTATCTGGCGTCTTTTCGGCGAATGGATGATGTGCAGGTGGAGTGTCCTGTAGCATAACGTTGGACCTCAAAAGTGAGTAGAGAAAGCCTTGTTGGAGCTGCCTGTACCTGTATTGATGTAGAAAGAAAACAGAATGCAGTTCAGGTACACTGCTGTTTATATACCACTGAAGGTTCAAATTCTAATACTAGTATGTCTTCAGCTGTACAGCACTAGAGCTAAGCTGGGAGAAATCAAGTTTCCTTGACATGGAAACAGATAAACAGTTTATGCAAGAGCAGCAGAGAGCTGTAGAAAGGAAATTTGCAAAGGCAAGCTCTCTGATGGCTCTGGCCTTAGCAGAGCAACACAACTACCCGCAGCTCATGGTGAAGTGCGTTGAGTTCATCGTTAGCACTCCTGCAATTCTTGATGCTGTGTTGGCGACAGACGGATATAAGCATCTGGTGGCAAGCTGTCCTATGGTGTTGCCCGAGCTTCTCAAGTCTGCACGGGGCATATCAAGGGTAACCATAAGAGTTAATGCTTCACTCCATGTATTTAGTCTCTGTTTGAGCAACTTACTACATCACCTAAAACTGAAAACTTATGCCCATTATATGTATGTAATGAGCAACTTACTGCTCGAGTTTGCACTTGTGTTTGATTTAATTCAGGGCTAAACTGTCCTAGTTTCGATATGCGTGTCCTCTGCTTGTCAAATATTGGCACACGGACAACTTGTGCTTTCAGTGATGTTAAAGAGTAGGATGATCCGGAGTGTGCTGACATGACTTGCTCAGCTGCAGGCTGCAGCCACACAATCCTGCTGTTTGTTCTTACAGAGTGTGCAGTATTGTTGTATGCTGGGAACTCTGTTGAACACATTGTCACGTCAAATTCCGGAACGGTGTCAGGAAATACCATCTGATGAGTAGTTCATGCTTGCTCTGTTTTTCAGACAAATCCGGAACGGTGTCAGGAAATTCCGGAACGTCAAATTCCGTAAATACCATCTGATTGTGTTAGTTACTCTCTGTCCCAAATAGCTTACCAAAAAGTCTTATAATTTGGAACAGATGCAGTAGTACAAAGTAAGGTGATTCCTGTGTCACTGGCCAAGGGCCAACACCTGAAACCATTCATGCTTGCTCTGTTTTTCAGGCAAATCCTCCAGGCTGCTTAAAAGAAATCTAAATGCAATTCATGCAATGGAAGCACATGCAGTACTAGTTTACTCCCGTTATGAACGCTTCACAACATGTTCACCTTCTCAAGATGAAGGACAAATCCGAAGCGACCTAACAATTAATCTGGGCCATTACGACATCCACCGAGAAGGCCAACAAGTAGTTTGTTCGTATTATGCATGAAACAATTAACTACTAAATGCGGTTGGTCCAGTGATACAAGTAGATATACAAATAAATAACGTATAATAATATGTGCCACCTTTTAAGGGGGAAGCTAACATTGAACTTCAGATCTAACCTACCGAGACATTGGAAAAATCATTTACATATCCACCCAATGCCCTTCTCAAAAGAACTCTTTTCTGAAGATCACCGTTCCAGTTTCCATTGCCACTTGTCTCCAGGACATGGCCAATTTTCAAGAGCATAGGATAAATCATAAACCCTTACCATATGCATTAGCACAAACAGGTATTGCGAAAAAGGACATTCACTTCTGCATAGTTCTCGTAAATAAATCTCCTCAGGTAGCATCCCATCATGGACCTGTACAAAAAAGCAAGAAACTCCTGAAACTGTAGCTCAACTTCTACTGAACTCAGCTAGAACTAAGATGTACTTTCCTACAATAAAATTTACAAGAAATTTCGTGGAATTCCTATGTTGGTGATAACTTTTACAAACATGGGCGCTTGCATTCCCGATGTCAGGATGGTGCAGTCGCGTGTAAATGAGGTCGTAAGTGTAATTATGACTCTATTTCGTTTTTTTATTAAAGACTAGTAAACTAAGAGGACTAATTTTTTCATCAAGCTTATAGTAGAAACTTAGTCCTTTTTGTGAGAGGAAACATCAATGATGAATCCCTACTTCTTATCTTCACCAGTGTTTTGTTATCTAGAGCTCATAGTTTGTAATTTTTATGCTTCTAGTAAATCAAAGATTTACATTCAGTTTAAGGAAAACCTTACTATCAAGAGAGGAACATACAAAATAGCTCGGATGGACCCTAACTCAGGATATACAGTAAAGTCCCCAGGTTTAGCAACCTCATCATCTATTCAGCAACTTCTTCAAGTTTCTCGGTGCTACTACCGATCTTGCGAGGAGAAAGCATTCCTGTTGAGCGAACCTAGTTCTTCTAAGTGTTAGTTGGAACTAAAGAGTCTTTTTCTCTGGTGCCACCAAAATTTTGACATGCAAGGTCCTTTTTTTTAGCATTGCTATCTCCAAGGCAGGCCATGCCCCGAGGGGGTAGAGGGGGCGGCCGCGCCGGGCCGAAGACCCCGAAGGGGGTAATGTATGTGTATAGGCTCTTCAAAAATGGTATATGTTCACATTTGGTATTCTTAGAGCTTGTTGTTTTCCCTCCCCCAATCCCGATGCTTTTCCACCTTAACTATGGTTGTCTAGGGGGCGAATGTAAAAACATTGTATTAGCCCACCTTGTTCTTTGAGATTCATGTTTTGGAATCTTTGGGAAATGGGACCGACCTGGCGCCTCAAGTTCTTTGAGATTCATGTTTTGGAAACCTTCTTATTCCTTAGGTCCTACCTATCTAGGGTTTTACCAAGATAGATTTTATCTGCTTCACTACTATTCATGGGTAGTGTTGTGGAAATTTGTGTAGATTGATTTTACTACACTACTCATCATTTTTCAGTTTTTTAGTTCTTATTAAGTAATTGACTTTGAACTAAGACTCCTAACTCTAGAGTTACTAAAATGTTCAATTTTATACACTTGCTTGTTTTAAAAGAGGTGTTTGTTATCCATGTTCACCACATGTGTATAGTTTTCATGTTCGTATATGTACTTACAAGTTAGTTTGTGTGTCTACTTAACATATTAGTTTGTGCTTTACAAGATAGAGCATGTCTTCGATGTTAATGTGTGTGATAACAATGTCCAAGTGTATTTCACACTTCAATATATGTTGGCAACACATGTTGAAGTGTATCCTCATATTAATGTGTGTGTACTGCCCATTTCCCATGTTAATGTGTTTCTACCATCCTCATGTACTTCAAGTAAGATGTAAATCCATAGGCATTCTGGTGTTCCATTTCTTAAATGTTAGTTCACTGATCTCATATAGTTCTCCAAAATTTTCCCTTGCACTTTCCTTGAACCACTCAAAATGTAGAAGCCCATATCTAAGATAAGCTTAATTTTGCCCCTTGATACAAGAGATCTCCTTCATGTCATCAAAGAGTTGGGCCTTGAAAACCGGAGATCTTGTAGCAAGTATGTCCTTGTGTGCAAGAAATGACGAGTGGCGGTGCCAGAAATTCATTCATGTGTAGTCAATTCAAACTTGTGTAGTCATATGTGTTGGAATTTTGCTAGTAGGCCTTTGGAGCAAAGCCCAACTAAAATTCTGAAATTCTCTTGGCCCATTCATGCACACATGTGAGTGGAGTGAGTGAGACTAGAGTTTAGTCCCACCACGGAAGTTGAGAGAGACTTGCACCTTTTTATAAGGTGAGCTCTTCTACCACTTGTATGGGCATGAGAAGAGGAGACCTATGATACGTCTCCAACATATCTATAATTTTTGATTGTTTCATGCTATTATATTATCTGCTTTGGATATTTAATGAGCTTTAATATGCACTTTTATATTATTTTCGGGACTAACCTATTAACCGGAGGTCCAGTGCCAGTTTCTGTTTTTTTGCCTATTTTAGTGTTTTGCAATAAAGGAATATCAAACGGAATCCAAACGGAATGAAACCTTCGGGAGGATCTTTCTTGGAACAAACACAAACCAGGAGACTTGGAGTTGAAGTCTGGAACTCCGCGAAGCTTTCACGAGGCAGGAGGGCGCGCCCCCACCCTCGTGGGCCACACGGAGCTCCACAGACGTACTTATTTTGCCTATATATACTCTTATACCCTAAAAATATCAGGGGGAGGCACGAAACCACTTTTCCACTGCCGCAACCTTCTGTACCCATGAGATCCCATCTAGGGCCTTTTCCGACGATCTGCCGGAGGGGGATTCGATCACAGAGGGCTTCTACATCAACACCATAGCCTCTCCGATGGTGTGTGAGTAGTTTACCACAGACCTTTGGGTCCATAGTTATTAGCTAGATGGCTTCTTCTCTCTCTTTGGTTCTCAATACAAAGTTCTCCTCGATGTTCTTGGAGATCTATTTGATGTAATATTTTTTGCGGTGTGTTTGTCGAGATCCGATGAATTGTGGATTTATGATCAAGTTTATCTATGAACAATATTTGGTTCTTCTCTGAATTCTTATATGCATGATTTGATATCTTTGCAAGTCTCTTAGAATTATCGGTTTAGTTTGGCCTACTAGATTGATCTTTCTTGCAATGGGAGAAGTGCTTAGCTTTGGGTTCAATCTTGCGGTGTCCTTTCCCAGTGACAGTAGGGGCAGCAAGGCACATATTGTATTGTTGTCATCGAGGATAAAAAGATAGGGTTTATATCATATTGCTTGAGTTTATCCCTCTACATCATGTCATCTTGCCTAAAGCATTACTCTGTTCTTATGAACTTAATGCTCTAGATGCATGCTGGATAACAGTCGATGTGTGGAGTAATAGTAGTAGATGCAGAATCGTTTCGGTCTACTTAACACGGACGTGATGCCTATATTTCATAATCATTGCCTAAATATTCTCATAACTATGTGCTCTTCTATCAATTGCTCGGCAGTGATTTGTTCACCCACCGACACTTGCTATCATGAGAGAAGCCACTAGTGAAACCTATGGCCCCCAGGTCTCTTTCTTATTATATTGCATCTCTTTTATTTAATCGCATCTCGTTTACTATTTTGCAATCTATACAACAAAAATACCAAAAATATTTACCTTACTATCTTTATCAGATCTCACTTTCGCAAGTGACCGTGAAGGGATTGACAACTCCTTTATCGTGTTGGTTGCAAGGTTCTTAATTATTTGTGCAGGTACTAGGTGACTTGTGTGTTATCTCCTACTGGATTGATACCTTGGTTCTCAAAAACTGAGGGAAATACTTATGCTACTTTGCTGCATCACTCTTTCCTCTTCAAGGGAAAACCAATGCATGCTCAAGAGGTAGCAACCTACACGAGCACTCCTCCTCCGCACTCGCCTCGCCACGCCTCGTCACGACGCGCCGTGGGTTGCGGGATTGAGCCGAGTCGAGGACAGAGCTATGCATGTTGTCTATATTTTTGCTGCTCAGGAAAAATTAATAAGTCATTAATTAATAATTAACGGACACGTTAATTACTGAACATTTTCTGATTCTTTTGGATCTTGATGACTTGGACGTGGGGTTTACTCCCACAATCTACCCGGCTCGTGATACGTCTCCAACGTATCTATAATTTATGAAGTATTCATGCTATTATATTATCCATCTTAGATGTTTTATATGCATTTATATGCTATTTTATATGATTTTTGGGACTAACCTATTAACCTAGAGCCCAGTGCCAGTTTATGTTTGTCCCTTGTTTTTGATTATTCCAGAAAAGAAATACCAAACGGAGTCCAATTGACATGCCGATTTTTGATGATTTTTGATGGACCAAAAGAAGCCCCGGAGTAAAAGAGTTGGGCCAGAAGATTTTCGAGCCGTCCACGAGGGTGGGGGGCGCGCTCCACCCCCTGGGTGTGGGCCCCTATCTCGTGGATGACTCGGAGACCCCTCTGACGTGAAACCGACGCCAAAAATTCCTATAAATACATAAACCCCCAGAAAATAACCTAGATCAAAAGTTCCGCCGCCGCAAGCCTTTGTAGCCATGAGAAATTAATCTAGGCCCTCTCTGGCACCCTGCCGGAGGGGGCCATCATCACCGGAGGGCATGGAGGAGGATCCCGGAGGGGCCATTATCACCATGAAGGCCAAGGACCAGTTGGGGAACCTCTCCCCATCCAGGGGGGAGGCCATGGAGGAGGAAGCACAAGGGGGAGAACCTCTCCTCCTCTCTCTTGGTGGCACCAGAGTACCATCGAGAGGGGAATCATCGCCGCGGTGATCGTCTCCATCAACATCACCATCATCATCATCACCCTCATCTCTTTTACGCGGTCCACTCTCCTGCACCACGCTGTAATCCCTACTTGAACATGGTGCTTTATGCCACATATTATGATCCAATGATGTGTTGCCACCCTATGATGTTTTGAGTAGATTTCCTTTGTCTATGGGTTGATTGATGATCTAGATTGGTACGAGTTGTATGTTTTTTTGCTGCTGTCCTATTGTGCCCTCCGTGTCGCGTAAGCGTGAGGGATTCCCGCTGTAGGGTGTTGCAATACATTCATGATTCGCTTATAGTGGGTTGCTTGAGTGACAAAATCATAAACCCGAGTAAGGGGGTTGTTGCATATGGGATAAAGGGGACTTGATGGTTTAATGCTATGGTTGGGTTTTACCTTAATGATCTTTAGTAGTTGCGGATGCTTGCTAGAGTTCCAATTATAAGTGCATATGATCCAAGAAGAGAAAGTATGTTAGCTTATGCGTCTCCCTCATATGAAATTGCAATGACGACCACTGGTCTTGTTAACAATTGCCTAAGACAATTCCGCACATCGATCCATCATTATCCCACACTCGCTATTTATAATATTTAGTAATATATTCTAAATTTATGATAACAATACCTACTTTTATATTTTATCTCTCCGATACCATGCAAAGTTATCCTCTTCATACCCACAATGTAGTTTTATTTCCCATTTCTAGTTGGAAGCAAACGTTCGGTGTACGTAGAGTCGTATCAGTGGCAGATAGGGATTGAGAGAATATTGATCTTACCTTTAGCTCCTTGTGGGTTCGACACTCCATACTTATCACTTCCACCATTGGGAATTGCTACGATGATTCCCTGCACTTGGGGATTATCAAGCTCTTTTTCTGGCGCCGTTGCCGGGGAGCAATATCGTGGGGTTGATATTCTCGTGTATGCTTGTTTGTTTTCTTCACTGAGTAGATTTTGTTTTTCCTTTTTTGTTTCTGTTTAGTTGTGGGTGAAACATACCATTTTTTAAAACAATGAAAATACAAAAAAATTACTTGCCTCTCATACCTAAAAAGTTTTTCAATAAGAGAAGTGATTGGAAGGTTATGCATTGTAGAAATGAGGGTCGACCTTGAACAGTTGTGTTCATGCTCATGGAAACAATGTATAAAATTTCATGGAAGCTTCTCTGAAAATAATTACCCCCTTGTATATATCCATTGTATTATAAAAATAATGTGCCAAGACTTGGTTTTAGGATGATTAGATTGCTTGTTTACTTTGTGCAGTACAAAAACAGAAACTTTGGCTGTAGCGCATGATTTTACATTTTTTCCTGGAAAGTCAAATGGGTCTGAAACTTTTTGCACATTACTTCCGTACAAATTTTTTAAATTTTCATATTTTTTTAGAATTGTTTGGAGTTAAAGAAGTTTACTAAACTTCCAGATTACTACAGACTGTCCTGTTTTTGATAGATTCTGTTTTCTATGAGTTGTTCGCTTATTTTGATGAATCTATGGGTAGTATCAGGGGGTATGAACCATGGTGAAGTTGGAATACAGTAGATATAGTTCCAATATGAAATTGGAATAAGTTTGCAATAGTACCTAATGTTGGAAATATGCCCTAGAGGCAATAATAAAAGCATTATTATTATATTTCCTTGTTCATGATAATTGTCTTTATTCATGCTATAATTGTGTTATCTGGAAATCGTAATACATGTGTGAATAACAGACGTCAACATGTCCCTAGTGAGCCTCTAGTTGACTAGCTCGTTGATCAACAGATAGTCATGGTTTCCTGACTATGGACACTGGATGTCATTGATAACGAGATCACATCATTAGGAGAATGATGTGATGGACGAGACCCAATCCTAAACATAGCACAAGATCGTATAGTTCGTTTGCTAGAGTTTTGCAATGTCAAAGTATCTCTTCCTTCGACCATGAGATCGTATAACTCCTGGATACCGTAGGAGTGCTTTGGGTGTATCAAACGTCACAACGTAACTGGGTGACTATAAAGGTGCACTACAGGTATCTCCGAAAGTATCTATTGTTTTATATGGATCGAGACTGGGATTTGTCACTCCGTATGACGGAGAGGTATCACTGGGCCCACTCGGTAATGCATCATCATAATGAGCTCAGAGTGACCAAGTGTCTGGTCACGGGATCATGCATTACGGTACGAGTAAAGTGACTTGCCGGTAACGAGATTGAACGAGGTATTGGGATACCGACGATCGAATCTCGGGCAAGTAACATATCGATAGACAAAGGGAATAGCATACGGGGTTGATAGAATCCTCGACATCGTGATTCATCCGATGAGATCATCGTGGAGCATGTGGGAGCCAACATGGGTATCCAGATCCCGCTGTTGGTTATTGACCGGAGAGTCGTCTCGGTCATGTCTGCTTGTCTCTCGAACCCGTAGGGTCTACACACTTAAGGTTCGGTTACGCTAGGGTTGTAGGGATATGTATATGCAGTAACCCGAATGTTGTTCGGAGTCCCGGATGAGATCCCGGACGTCACGAGGAGTTCCGGAATGGTCCGGAGGTAAAGATTTATATATGGGAAGTCCTGTTTCGGGCATCGGGACAAGTTTCGGGGTTATCGGTATTGTACCGGGACCACCGGAAGGGTCCCGGGGGTCCACCGGGTGGGTCCACCTGTCCTGGGGGGCCACATGGGCTGTAAGGGGGTGCGCCTTGGCCTAATGGGCCAAGGGCACCAGCCCCACATAGGCCCATGCGCCTAGGGTTTAGAAGGGGAAGAGTCCTAGGAGGGTAAGGCACCTCCTAGGTGCCTTGGGGGGGAGGGAAACCCCCCTAGGCCGCCGCACCCCCTAGGAGATTGGATCTCCTAGGGCCGGCCACCCCCCCTTGGCACCCCTATATATAGTGGGGGAGAGGAGGGACTTCATACCTGAACGCCTCGGCCTTTGGTTGCCTCCTTCTCCCTCCCCAACACCTCCTCAACCTCCATAGTGCTTAGCGAAGCTCTGCCGGAGTACTGCAGCTCCATCAACACCACGCCGTCGTGCTGCTGCTGGTGCCATCTCCCTCAACCTCTCCTCCCTCCCTTGCTGGATCAAGAAGGAGGAGACGTGGCTGTTCCGTACGTGTGTTGAACGCGGAGGTGCCGTCCGTTCGGCGCTGGTCATCGGTGATTTGGATCACGTCGAGTATGACTACATCATCACCGTTCTTTTGAACGCTTCCGCTCGCGATCTACAAAGGTATGTAGATGCATCTAATCACTCGTTGCTAGATGAACTCCTAGATGATCTTGGTGAAACGAGTAGGAAAATTTTTGTTTTCTGCAACGTTCCCCTACAGTGGCATCATGAGCTAGGTCTATGCGTAGTTCTTCTTGCGCGAGTAGAACACAATTTGTTGTGGGCGTAGATTTGTCAACCTTCTTGCCGTTACTAGTCCTTTCTTGCTTCAGCGGTATTGTGGGATGAAGCGGCCCGGACCAACCTTACACGTACGCTTACGTGAGACCGGTTCCACCGACTAACATGCACTAGATGCATAAGGTGGCTGGCGGGTGTCTGTCTCTCCCACTTTAGTTGGAGCGGAATCGATGAACAGGGTCCTTATGAAGGGTAAATAGAAGTTGACAAATCACGTTGTGGCTTTAACGTAGGTAAGAAAACATTCTTGCTAGAACCCTAATTCAGCCACGTAAAACTTGCAACAACAATTAGAGGACATCTAACTTGTTTTTGCAGCAAGTGGTTTGTGATATGATATGGCCAAAGTTGTGATGAATGATGAATGATCTATATGTGATGTATGAGATGTTCATGCTATTGTAATAGGATTCACGACTTGCATGTCGATGAGTATGACAACCGGCAGGAGCCATAGGAGTTGTCTTTATTCTTTTATATGACCTGCGTGTCATCAAGAAACGCCATGTAAATTACTTTACTTTATTGCTAAACGCGTTAGCCATAGTAGTAGAAGTAATAGTTGGCGAGCATCTTCATGGAGACACGATGATGGAGATCATGATGATGGAGATCATGGTGTCAAGCCGGTGACAAGATGATCATGGAGCCCCAAGATGGAGATCAAAGGAGCTATGTGATATTGGCCATATCATGTCACGTTTATTATTTGATTGCATGTGATGTTTATCATGTTTTGCATCTTGTTTACTTAGAACGACGGTAGTAAATAAGATGATCCCTCACAATAATTTCAAGAAGTGTTCCCCCTAACTGTGCACCGTTGCGACAGTTCGCTGTTTCAAAACACCACGTGATGATCGGGTGTTTTATTCAGACGTTCACATACAACGGGTGTAAGACAGATTTACACATGCAAACACTTAGGTTGACTTGACGAGCCTAGCATGTACAGACATGGCCTCGGAACACAGAAGACCGAAAGGTCGAGCATGAGTCGTATAGAAGATACGATCAACATGAAGATGTTCACCGATGTTGACTAGTCCGTCTCACGTGATGATCAGACACGGTCTAGTTTAACTCGGATCATGTAATACTTAGATGACCAGAGGGATGTCTAATCTAAGTGGGAGTTCACTAATAATTTGATTAGTTGAACTTAATTATCATGAACTTAGTCTAAAATCTTTGCAATATGTCTTGTAGATCAAATGGCCAACGTAGTCCTCAACTTCAACACGTTCCTAGAGAAAACTAAGCTGAAAGACGATGGCAGCAACTATACGGACTGGGTCCGGAACCTGAGGATCATCCTCATATCTGCCAAGAAAGATTATGTCCTACAAGCACCGCTTGGTGACGCACCCGTTCTCCCTGCGGAACAAGACGTTATGAACGCTTGGCAGGCACGTTTCGATGACTACTCCCTCGTTCAGTGCGGCATGCTTTACAGCCTAGAGCCGGGGCTCCAAAAGCGTTTTGAGAGACATGGAGCATATGAGATGTTCGAAGAGCTGAAAATGGTTTTCCAAGCTCATGCCCGGGTCGAGAGATATGAAGTCTCCGACAAATTCTTTAGCTGTAAGATGGAGGAAAACAGTTCTGTCAGTGAGCACATACTCACTATGTCTGGGTTGCATAACCGCTTGACTCAGCTGGGAGTTAATCTCCCGGATGATGCGGTCATTGACAGAATCCTCCAGTCGCTTCCACCAAGCTACAAGAGCTTTGTGATGAACTTCAATATGCAGGGGATGGAAAAGACCATTCCTGAAGTATTTGCTATGCTGAAATCAGCAGAGGTAGAAGTCAGAAAGGAACATCAAGTGTTGATGGTCAATAAAACCACTAAGTTCAAGAAAGGCAAGGGTAAAAAGAACTTCAAGAAGGACGACAAGGAGGTTGCCGCGCCCGGCAAGCAAGCTGCTGGGAAGAAGCCAAAGAATGGACCCAAGCCCGAGACTGAGTGCTTTTATTGCAAGGGAAGCGGTCACTGGAAGCGGAACTGCCCTAAGTACTTAGCGGATAAGAAGGCCGGCAAAACAAAAGGTATATGTGATATACATGTAATTGATGTGTACCTTACTAGTGCCCGTAGTAGCTCCTGGGTATTTGATACCGGTGCAGTTGCTCACATTTGTAACTCAAAGCAGGGGCTGCGGAATAAGCGGAAACTGGCAAAGGACGAGGTGACGATGCGCGTCGGGAATGGTTCCAAGGTCAATGTGATCGCCGTCGGCACGCTACCTCTGCATCTCCCTTCGGGATTAGTTTTAAACCTTAATAATTGTTATTTAGTGCCAGCTTTGAGCATGAACATTGTATCGGGATCTCGTTTAATTCGAGATGGCTACTCTTTTAAATCTGAGAATAATGGTTGTTCCATTTTTATGAGAGATATGTTTTATGGTCATGCTCCTATGGTGAATGGTTTATTCCTCATGAATCTCGAACGTGATGCTACACATATTCATAATGTGAGTACCAAAAGAAGTAAGGTTGATAATGATAGTCCCACATACTTGTGGCACTGCCGCCTTGGTCACATAGGTGTTAAACGCATGAAGAAGCTCCATGCTGATGGACTTTTAGAGTCTCTTGATTATGAATCATTTGACACGTGCGAACCATGCCTTATGGGTAAAATGACCAAGACTCCGTTCTCAGGAACAATGGAGCGAGCAACCGACTTATTGGAAATCATACATACTGATGTGTGCGGTCCGATGAGTGTTGAGGCTCGCGGTGGCTATCGTTATGTTCTCACCCTCACTGATGATTTAAGTAGGTATGGGTATATCTACTTAATGAAACACAAGTCTGAAACCTTTGAAAAGTTCAAGGAATTTCAGAGTGAGGTTGAAAATCAACGTGACAGGAAAATCAAGTTTCTACGATCAGATCGTGGAGGAGAATACTTGAGTCACGAGTTTGGGGCACACTTAAGAAAATGTGGAATAGTTTCACAACTCACGCCGCCTGGAACACCTCAGCGTAATGGTGTGTCCGAACGTCGTAATCGCACTCTGTTAGATATGGTGCGATCTATGATGTCTCTTACCAATTTACCGCTTTCCTTCTGGGGCTATGCTTTAGAGACTGCCGCATTCACTTTAAATAGGGCTCCGTCGAAATCCGTTGAGACGACACCGTATGAATTATGGTTTGGGAAGAAACCTAAGCTGTCGTCTCTAAAAGTTTGGGGATGCGATGCTTATGTCAGGAAACTTCAACCTGAAAAGCTCGAACCCAAATCGGAAAAATGCGTCTTCATAGGATACCCAAAAGAAACTGTTGGGTACACCTTCTACCACAGATCCGAAGGCAAGATCTTTGTTGCCAAGAATGGGTCCTTTCTGGAGAAAGAGTTTCTCTCGAAAGAAGTAAGTGGGAGGAAAGTAGAGCTTGATGAAGTATTACCTCTTGAACCGGAAAATGGCGCAACTCAAGAAAATGTTCCTGAGGTGCCAGCACCGACTAGAGAGGAAGTTAATGATAATGATCAAGATACTTCTGATCAAGCTCCTACTGAAATTCGAAGGTCCACAAGGACACGTTCCGCACCAGAGTGGTACGGCAACCCTGTCTTGGAAATCATGTTGTTAGACAACGGTGAACCTTCGAACTATGAAGAAGCGATGGCGGGACCAGATTCCGACAAATGGCTAGAAGCCATGAAATCCGAGATAGGATCCATGTATGAAAACAAAGTATGGACTTTGACTGACTTGCCCGTTGAACGGCGAGCCATAGAAAATAAATGGATCTTTAAGAAGAAGACAGACGCGGATGGTAATGTGACCATCTATAAAGCTCGGCTTGTCGCTAAGGGTTATCGACAAGTTCAAGGGGTTGACTACGATGAGACTTTCTCACCGGTAGCGAAGCTGAAGTCCGTCCGAATCATGCTAGCAATTGCCGCATTTTATGATTACGAAATATGGCAAATGGACGTCAAAACGGCATTCCTTAATGGTTTCCTTAAGGAAGAATTGTATATGATGCAGCCGGAAGGTTTTGTCGATCCTAAGAATGCTGACAAAGTGTGCAAGCTCCAACGCTCGATTTATGGGCTGGTGCAAGCATCTCGGAGTTGGAACATTCGCTTTGATGAGATGATCAAAGCGTTTGGGTTTACACAGACTTATGGAGAAGCCTGCGTTTACAAGAAAGTGAGTGGGAGCTCTGTAGCATTTCTCATATTATATGTAGATGACATACTTTTGATGGGAAATGATATAGAACTCTTGGACAGGATCAAGGCCTACTTGAATAAAAGTTTTTCAATGAAGGACCTTGGAGAAGCTGCTTATATATTAGGCATCAAAATCTATAGAGATAGATCAAGACGCCTCATAGGTCTTTCACAAAGCACATATCTTGATAAGATTTTGAAGAAGTTCAAAATGGATCAGTCCAAGAAAGGGTTCTTGCCTGTTTTGCAAGGTGTGAAATTGAGCTCAGCTCAATGTCCGACCACGGCAGCAGAGATAGAAGAGATGAGTGTCATCCCCTATGCCTCAGCCATAGGTTCTATTATGTATGCCATGCTGTGTACCAGACCTGATGTAAACCTTGCCGTAAGTTTGGTAGGAAGGTACCAAAGTAATCCCGGCAAGGAACACTGGACAGCGGTCAAGAATATCCTGAAGTACCTGAAAAGGACTAAGGAAATGTTTCTCGTTTATGGAGGTGACGAAGAGCTCGTCGTAAAAGGTTACGTCGACGCTAGCTTCGACACAGATCTGGATGACTCTAAGTCACAAACCGGATACGTGTATATTTTGAATGGTGGGGCAGTAAGCTGGTGCAGTTGCAAGCAAAGCGTCGTGGCGGGATCTACATGTGAAGCGGAGTACATGGCAGCCTCGGAGGCAGCACATGAAGCAATATGGGTGAAGGAGTTCATCACCGACCTAGGAGTCATACCCAATGCGTCGGGGCCGATCAAGCTCTTCTGTGACAACACTGGAGCTATTGCACTTGCCAAGGAGCCCAGGTTTCACAAGAAGACAAGGCACATCAAGCGTCGCTTCAACTCCATTCGTGAAAATGTTCAAGATGGAGACATAGAGATTTGTAAAGTACATACGGACCTGAATGTAGCAGATCCGTTGACTAAACCCCTCCCTAGAGCAAAACATGATCAACACCAGAATTCCATGGGTGTTCAATTCATCACAATGTAACTAGATTATTGACTCTAGTGCAAGTGGGAGACTGTTGGAAATATGCCCTAGAGGCAATAATAAAAGCATTATTATTATATTTCCTTGTTCATGATAATTGTCTTTATTCATGCTATAATTGTGTTATCTGGAAATCGTAATACATGTGTGAATAACAGACGTCAACATGTCCCTAGTGAGCCTCTAGTTGACTAGCTCGTTGATCAACAGATAGTCATGGTTTCCTGACTATGGACACTGGATGTCATTGATAACAAGATCACATCATTAGGAGAATGATGTGATGGACGAGACCCAATCCTAAACATAGCACAAGATCGTATAGTTCGTTTGCTAGAGTTTTGCAATGTCAAAGTATCTCTTCCTTCGACCATGAGATCGTATAACTCCTGGATACCGTAGGAGTGCTTTGGGTGTATCAAACGTCACAACGTAATTGGGTGACTATAAAGGTGCACTACAGGTATCTCCGAAAGTATCTATTGTTTTATATGGATCGAGACTGGGATTTGTCACTCCGTATGACGGAGAGGTATCACTGGGCCCACTCGGTAATGCATCATCATAATGAGCTCAGAGTGACCAAGTGTCTGGTCACGGGATCATGCATTACGGTACGAGTAAAGTGACTTGCCGGTAACGAGATTGAACGAGGTATTGGGATACCGACGATCGAATCTCGGGCAAGTAACATATCGATAGACAAAGGGAATAGCATACGGGGTTGATTGAATCCTCGACATCGTGGTTCATCCGATGAGATCATCGTGGAGCATGTGGGAGCCAACATGGGTATCCAGATCCCGCTGTTGGTTATTGACCGGAGAGTCGTCTCGGTCATGTCTGCTTGTCTCCCGAACCCGTAGGGTCTACACACTTAAGGTTCAGTTACGCTAGGGTTGTAGGGATATGTATATGCAGTAACCCGAATGTTGTTCGGAGTCCCGGATGAGATCCCGGACGTCACGAGGAGTTCCGGAATGGTCCGGAGGTAAAGATTTATATATGGGAAGTCCTATTTCGGGCATCGGGACAAGTTTCGGGGTTATCGGTATTGTACCGGGACCACCGGAGGGGTCCCGGGGGCCCACCGGGTGGGGCCACCCATCCCCGGGGGCCACATGGGCTGTAGGGGGTGCGCCTTGGCCTGCTTGGGCCAAGGGCACCAGCCCCACAAGGCCCATGCGCCTAGGGTTTCCAAGGGGGAGGAGTCCTACTAGTGGAAGGCACCTCCTGGGTGCCTTGGGGGGAGGGAAACCCCCCCTAGGCCGCCGCACCCCCTAGGAGATTGGATCTCCTAGGGCCGGCCACCCCCCTTGGCACCCCTATATATAGTGGGGGAGAGGAGGAACCTCATACCTTGAGTCCTTGGCCTTTGGTTGCCTCCTTCTCCCTCCCCAACACCTCCTCCAACTCCATAGCGCTTAGCGAAGCTCTGTCGGAGTACTGCAGCTCCATCAACACCACGCCGTCGTGCTGCTGCTGGTGCCATCTCCCTCAACCTCTCCTCCCTCCCTTGATGGATCAAGAAGGAGGAGACGTGGCTGTTCCGTACGTGTGTTGAACGCGGAGGTGCCGTCCGTTCGGTGCTAGGATCTCCGGTGATTCGAATCACGTCGTGTTCGACTACATCATCCCCGTTCTTTGAACGCTTCCGCTCGCGATCTACAAGGTATGTAGATGCATCCTATGACTCATTGCTAGATGAACTCCTAGATGATCTTGGTGAAACGAGTAGGAAAATTTTTGTTTTCTACAACGTTCCCCAACACCTAAAGGTAGTGATTTGCTTTATTTACACTAACGGACCTCACAAAGTTTTTGTTAAAGTTTTGTGTGGATGAAGTGTTCGAAGATCAAGGAGCTATCAATATGAGAAGAATAAAGAGAGGCAAGAGCTCATGCTTGGGAATTCCCAAGGCACCCAAAGTAAATATTTCAAGGATACTCAAGCATCTAAGCTTGGGGATGCCCCGGTTGGCATCCCATCTTTCTTCTTCAACAATTATCGGTATACCTCGGTTTTTGTTTTGTTCACATAATTTGTGTCCTTTGTGTTTTTGTTTTTCCTTTAAGAACTATGCTAGTATGAGATAGCACTTTATTGATTTATAGAATACTTCATATGCTTCACTTATATCTTTTAAGTATGATCTTACAGAATTGCTCTTTGTGCTTCACTTAAATCTTTTGAGTATGGTTTTATAGAATGCTTCGTGTGCTTCACTTATATATTTTGAGCTTGGATATTGGTTAGTCTATATTAATTGTAGAATGCTCCATGAACTTCACTTATATCTTTTGGAGTATGCACTATTAGGAAAAGGCCTACTAGTGACGCACCTGTTTTGCCTACTAATGGTGCACTACAGGTGCGCCACTAGTATCACGCCATTAGTATTTTTTACTAATGGCGCACCATGCAGTGCGTCATTAGTATAGCCCAGGGTGCGCCATTAGTATGCCTCCCAGGGGGCCATATTTACCCATGTGCTTTGGCATACTAATGGCGCACTAGTTGATGATGCGCCATTAGAGTCCTTTTTGCAGTGCGCCATTAATGTGCTGAGTGGTGCGCCACTAGTATGAATATTAGGGATTTTTTTCTTTTCTGATATTTGCACAGTTTAAAAAACATATTACTGCACATAATATAGAGAGCACAACATATAAACAGCAGATTCATCGAATACAACAAAAGATTAGTCTCCGAATACAATACATCATATTAGTCTCCGAATTCAAAAGACCGAACAAAGATAGAACATTACAAGTCTCGAGACCGCGAGTAGCGAGTTTGTCAGAAGTAATACTAATCATCATCATACAACTTCTACTCGTTATTAATAACAAGTCATACGATCATCATCTTGATAGTCATCGAACCAACCCTACTTAATTGTTCTTAGCACATGATCATCAGTATTAGGCAGGACCTAAATACCCTATTTAAGGTAAAATAGCATAAAACAATATAGACCCTGACTCTCCATTATGGAGAATGGAGATCATCCTGTCTCCAATTCTTGTACTTCGCTTCCTTTTGCTTCCAAGAACCTCCTTACGACTGTCCATACATTTTTTCCATCCTTTGATTTGCATGTCTCCACTTCTTTTAGAAATCTGGTATGGACAATTGAGATTCGTAGGATGACCTGGCTATATGTTCAAAACATTAAGGCTACCTTTCTGATATATCAAATGAGGCACACAATTCTCTGGGATTATATGTTGAAAAACATAGTAATAACTTCATAGTTAGCAATGATGTACTAGTTTTAGAAGTCTGCAAAAGATGCACGGATGTCGTAATAGTAAAAAATCTTACCAGGGTATCTCCAAGGTAGTTACCGTAGTTGAACACATGCACTAGTGGCACGTATTGACCATAATGTTGAGGAGTTTGATTGTAGACATTGTAATTCTCAATGTCAGTACAAAATCCGACCAGATGATTTTTCTCCTTATAAGTTGTTAATTCAGAGACATCAGTGTAGTGGGTTTTGTCTGCCATCTCCCGCACATTCTTTGAACAATAAAAATAAGTTGTCAATGGAAATAAGCTGTCAACTATTTTGAAATAAACAATATAAATTAGCTAATAACTATGTTTGAGAAACTTACATAGTGGTAGAATTGGAGGCGTATCAACAAGGACCCAAATGTCCATATTGTCTTGCTCGATTTTAGGATCACCAAGATCCATGGTGACAAGCATACCCTCATCAAAACCATACTGTAACGCCCTCGATGCGGCTATATCTCCCACGTGTCGAAGCACGACTTAGAGGCATAACCGCATTGAAAGCAATGTCGCAAGTGAGGTAATCTTCACACAACCCATGTAATACATAAGGGAAAGAGATACATAGTTGGCTTACAATCGCCACTTCACACAATTACGTGAATAAAGCATTACATCATCCAGATACAATCAAGGTCCGACTACGGAACCAAAATAAAATAAGAACCCCAAATGCGACAAAGGTCCCCGATCGACCCCAACTGGGCTCCACTACTGATCAACTAGAACGAAACAACACAAAGGGCAAGATCTTCATCGAGCTCCTCCTTGAGCTTGGTTGCGTCATCTGCACGGTAACATAGGCACCTGCAAACTGGTTTTGGAAGTATCTGTGAGCCACGGGGACTCAGCAATCTCGCACCCGCGAGATCAAGACTATTTAAGCTTATAGGAAGGATGGAGTAATGAGGTGGAGCTGCAGCAAGCGACTAGCATATATGGTGGCTACAATCGCAAAAGAGAGCGAGAAGAGAGGGCAAAGCACGGTCGATAAAAGTATGATCAAGAAGTGATCCTATAGCAACCTACGTCAAGCATAACTCCAACACCGTGTTCACTTCCCGGACTCCGCCGAGAAGAGACCATCACGGTTACACACGCGGTTGATGTATTTTAAATAAGGTCAACTTCAGGTTTTCTACAACCGGACGTTAACAAATTCCCATCTGCCCATAACCGTGGGCACGGCTTTCGAAAGATAATACCCTGCAGGGGTGTCCCAACTTAGCCCATCACAAGCTCTCATGGTCAACGAAGGAATAGACCTCCACCCGAGACGTTCCGATCAGACTCGGTATCCCGGTACAACAAGACATTTCGACAGGGTAAAACTAAACCAGCAACACCGCCCGAATGTGCCGACAAATCCCGATAGGAGCTGCACATATCTCTTTCTCAGGGCACACTCAGATGAGCAATCCGTAGAACTAAAACCAAACCTCGAGTTTCCCCGAGGGGGCGCTGCACAGGGCTCTAGTTCGGACCAACACTCAGAGGAGCACT
>NC_057812.1:672589767-672591445 GCF_018294505.1 Triticum aestivum
GTAACATAGGCACCTGCAAACTGGTTTTGGAAGTATCTGTGAGCCACGGGGACTCAGCAATCTCGCACCCGCGAGATCAAGACTATTTAAGCTTATAGGAAGGATGGAGTAATGAGGTGGAGCTGCAGCAAGCGACTAGCATATATGGTGGCTACAATCGCAAAAGAGAGCGAGAAGAGAGGGCAAAGCACGATCGATAAAAGTATGATCAAGAAGTGATCCTATAGCAACCTACGTCAAGCATAACTCCAACACCGTGTTCACTTCCCGGACTCCGCCGAGAAGAGACCATCACGGTTACACACGCGGTTGATGTATTTTAAATAAGGTCAACTTCGGGTTTTCTACAACCGGACGTTAACAAATTCCCATCTGCCCATAACCGCGGGCACGGCTTTCGAAAGATAATACCCTGCAGGGGTGTCCCAACTTAGCCCATCACAAGCTCTCACGGTCAACGAAGGAATAGACCTCCACCCGAGACGTTCCGATCAGACTCGGTATCCCGGTACAACAAGACATTTCGACAGGGTAAAACTAAACCAGCAACACTGCCCGAATGTGCCGACAAATCCCGATAGGAGCTGCACATATCTCTTTCTCAGGGCACACTCAGATGAGCAATCCGTACAACTAAAACCAAACCTCGAGTTTCCCCGAGGGGGCGCTGCACAGGGCTCTAGTTCGGACCAACACTCAGAGGAGCACTGGCCCGGGGGGGGGGGTTAGAATAAAGATGACCCTTGAGTCTGCAGAACCCAAGGGAAGGTGGTAGGTTGTTAGTGCAAATGGTAAAACCAATGTTGGGCATTGCTGGAAGAGCTTTACTTAAGGCGAACTGTCAAGGGGTTCCCATTATATCCCAACCATGTAAGGAACGCAAAATCCGGGAACATAACACCGATATGACGGAAACTAGGGCGGCAAGAGTGGAACAAAACACCAGGCATAAGGCCGAGCCTTCCACCCTTTACCAAGTATGTAGATGCATTAATTAAATAAGATATATTGTGATATCCCAACAAGTAAACATGTTCCAACAAGGAACAACATCTCCATGTTCCAACAAGGAACAAACTTCAATCTTCACCTGCAACTAACAACGCTATAAGAGGGGCTAAGCAAAGCAGTAACATAGCCAATCAACGGTTTGCTAGGACATGGTGGGTTAGAGGTTTGACATGGCAATTTGGGAGGCTGACAAGCAAATGGTAGGCATCGTAGCATTGGCATCGCAAAAGAGCGAGCAAACTAGCATAGGAAAGATAGTGGTGATTTCGAGGGTATGATCATCTTGCCTGAGATCCTGCAAGGAAGAAGAACGAATCCAAGAAGAAGACAAACGGTCGTAGACGAACAAATCCTCACAACTCCGGAACGAAACCGAAGCTAACGAGAGAAGCAACCCGGAAAGAAACAAACAACATAGTAAACACACAAGCATAAACAAGTCATGATGCACAAACAAGTATGATGCATGTCCGGTTTAATGAGGCATGGCATGGCAAAGTGCAACAAACAATACTACAAGTTAAGTGGAGCTCAATATGCAACGAGGTGCATGTTGACGGAACACCACATCAATTATTTAGTTATCTCTCGTTTAAGCTACCCAACAATATTAACTGTTGTTAAACATGGCAAGAGGTGAAGCATAATATAAACTATACCATCTAAA
>NC_057812.1:672591455-672599023 GCF_018294505.1 Triticum aestivum
AGAATAAAGATGACCCTTGAGTCTGCAGAACCCAAGGGAAGGTGGTAGGTTGTTAGTGCAAATGGTAAAACCAATGTTGGGCATTGCTGGAAGAGCTTTACTTAAGGCGAACTGTCAAGGGGTTCCCATTATATCCCAACCATGTAAGGAACGCAAAATCCGGGAACATAACACCGATATGACGGAAACTAGGGCGGCAAGAGTGGAACAAAACACCAGGCATAAGGCCGAGCCTTCCACCCTTTACCAAGTATGTAGATGCATTAATTAAATAAGATATATTGTGATATCCCAACAAGTAAACATGTTCCAACAAGGAACAACATCTCCATGTTCCAACAAGGAACAAACTTCAATCTTCACCTGCAACTAACAACGCTATAAGAGGGGCTAAGCAAAGCGGTAACATAGCCAATCAACGGTTTGCTAGAACATGGTGGGTTAGAGGTTTGACATGGCAATTTGGGAGGCTGACAAGCAAATGGTAGGCATCATAGCATTGGCATAGCAAAAGAGCGAGCAAACTAGCATAGCAAAGATAGTGGTGATTTCGAGGGTATGATCATCTTGCCTGAGATCCTGCAAGGAAGAAGAACGAATCCAAGAAGAAGACAAACGGTCGTAGACGAACAAATCCTCACAACTCCGGAACGAAACCGAAGCTAACGAGAGAAGCAACCCGGAAAGAAACAAACAACATAGTAAACACACAAGCATAAACAAGTCATGATGCACAAACAAGTATGATGCATGTCCGGTTTAATGAGGCATGGCATGGCAAAGTGCAACAAACAATACTACAAGTTAAGTGGAGCTCAATATGCAACGAGGTGCATGTTGACGGAACACCACATCAATTATTTAGTTATCTCTCGTTTAAGCTACCCAACAATATTAACTGTTGTTAAACATGGCAAGAGGTGAAGCATAATATAAACTATACCATCTAAACAATTTAAATGGGGCCGGATATAAAAACAACAAATCCGGTAAATCCCCATATGCATTTAGCAATTTAATGCAACAACAAGTTTAAACATTTTAAATGTTGTTATCATGATGCGGATGACATATACAAGTTTTATGCAATTTTATGAAAATGTTGACATGAGCATGTTATGAAGCATTTGGTCACCATGGCGGAACAAAAAGGGTGCCACGGCGGCGAAACAAAAATGGTGCCACGGCAACATTCCGGTCCCGGTAACTCATGGAGATACTGGTGCAAAAGGAGGCGTGCGGATGTGCGGAACATGCTAGAGATGGTGGGGTGATCCCGGTTACCGGGTTCCCACGGTTCATCGGCATGGCGAACGAGGAGGAACGTGCATGAAGCAAACGGGAACGGTGCAAACATAGGGTGCATCTCATACAACACATGCATTCGGTCCACGGACGGCGTCTCGGGGTTATACCTTCGAAGCGTGCGTTTTCGGAGCGGTTCGAGTCGTCGAGGGAAGTAGTTGTTCACGGCGACGGTAGAGGTACTCGCGATCTTGGCAACGGTAGTCGTACATGTCCGGAGAGGAACTTGTCGCATCCACGGTATTCGGGCGTAGTGGAAGTAGTTGTTCAATTGTTGTCATGGGAAGTAGTCGTACACGGCGTCGGTAGTGGTACACGGGTCTTCGGGCGACGGTAGATGGTACATGTTTTCGTAGATGAACTTGGCGATCCGAAGGGGTACTTGGCGCATCACCGTGTAGTTGTACATGGTTCAAACAAAGGCATTGACACATCTGGAGGGCATCGAGGGACTCGTCAAGGCCCTGCCTCGGGAGGTGACCGGAGATGCATGGAGGCAGCTCGAGCTGCTGGCTATTGGTAGTGTGTGCGGGCGGCGTGTGGAGGCGGAGCAGGGAACTTGGCACGACCGAGACAGGGGGCGAGCCGCGCGGTTGGTTGATGGTAGCCGCGACCATGGTGGTGGTCGTCACAAAGCAGAGGAGGCCGGGACTTGGCGTTGGACGATGCGGTCGGCATCGGCCTTGACGAGCAGCAGGGGAGGTGGAGCTCGTGCTCGAAGAGGAGACCGGCAGCGCGACGCGAGGGGACGCGAGCTCCATGGCAGAGGGAGCGATGACGTGCCTGCTCCCCTGCTCGAGATCGAGCGAGGACGAGGGAAGCAGAGGAGGTCGAGGTCGAGGTCGAGGAGGCTGGACGTCGGCGGGGCTCGAGACGGGGGCGATGACGTGGATCCGGCGGGGCGGAGCTTGGGGAGGCGACACCATGGAGGACGGCGATGAAGCGGAGGCGAAGGAGCTGCTCGGCAGCGCTCGCTTCTGGCGGGGTCGAGGGAGGAGCGGGCGGCGGCCTGGCGACACGGTCCCCGTTGGAGCTCGAGGGAGAGGGCGAGAGGAGGGGGATCGAGCGAGAGATGCGGGGGAACGAGGGAGAGATGGCTCCTGGCAGCGCGAGGGAGGAGAGGGAGACGAGAGGGAGAGATGGGGATCGGGCGCTGCGGCTAGGGTTAGAGGGGCACCGGCTGGGCCTTGGGCCGGCTTAGGTTGGCCGGGCCTAAGAGGCCGGCTGGGCTGCAAGGCTCTCTTCTCCCTCTCTAAAGAAAATAAAAACAAAACAGAGATAGGAAAGAAAAGAAAGAGGGGTTAGGGGAAGAAGTAGGACATGGGGATAATTTTTCCGGACTCGCAAAAATGAGTTTGTTCCGAGAAAAATAGAAAGGCCATGATTGAAAGATTAAATTCAAACTCATTTGATTTAAATTCAAATGATTTGAATAGGAAGTGAGGTTTGGGAAGGTCCAAAAATGTTTGGATTTTTGGTGGAGCTCCGGAAAATGATGAAATAAATATTGGCAAGGTTGGAGACCAAACTTGAAGCAGAAAAGGAACGAAATTATTTTGTAAGTGTGTTTTGGTGATTCCAAAATAGTGGAATATTTAATATAGCTCCCTAATATTGGAGGATATGTTATAAAGAGAAGTCACCATGTGAGTCCCTCGATTTAAATGGATCGAAAAATCCATACAATTTATTTAGTTGAGGTTTTAAAAATTAATGATATGATGGCATGATGACATGATGCAATGCACATGATGCAAGGATGAATGCAACAAATAAAACAAATCACACGACGAAACTCGGAATAGCTGGAAGTCTTCTGGAGCGTCGGTCTCGGGGCATTACAACACTCCACCACTACAAGAGGATCTCGTCCCGAGATCTAGGATGGCATCGGAGAGAAATGGAAGAGGAAGAGAAGAGGTAAAACTAAGTTGCTTCTTTGACCAATGAGTGAAACCAAAGAACCTTGAGAGGTTGAACAAATTGAAAGAAAGAATACAAAGGAGATGAACGAGATTGCAAACAATCCGTTAGAAAGAGGAACAAGGAACATTACGAGAACTTGAAGGTTGCAAAGACATGAATCAAGAGTTTAATGGACAAGATAGAATTCGAAACCACTCCGGTTAAAACAAGATGAGAGGGGAAGAATTCGGGCAGTACTCCGGTTGAACATGGAAGGAATAGAACATGAACTTGAGAAGATGGGATGTTACTTGATGAAATCAACAACACACTGCCTCCGGAACTATTGAAAGAATGGCACAATGGGTAAGAAGGATTTCAGACAGCTCTCCAGTTGAGGAAGGAGGGAAAACTTGATAAGATTAGAGAACTCGAATGAAAACACGACACTCCGGTTAAATGGATAAGCAAGAAAAGAACACGATCCTCACGAATCGAGATGGTGAGTGAAAAGAGCAACGTCACAATGCCTCCGAAAGAAATAATAGAAGATATATCATTGGAATAACAGAATGGAGAATAAAATGCCAACTTCTGCCACAAATGAGTTTGGAAAGCATCCTTGCAAAGAAGAATTGAACGGAGTTGTTGGAAAATCAACAACGAAAAGCACAAGCTTGTAGTGGGCTTATGGAAAACATCTCAAAATTATGAGGTGACAACCGGCCACTAACGGAAACAATTGCTTGCTTGAGATCAACGAAGAGATGAAAACTTCTTCCACCAAGATGATAAAGAGATAACTTGGATCATTGGCAAGCACCACAAATAGCAACATTCCCAATGGAAGGCTTTTAGGTGAAATATGACACAAGATAACTCCAACAACGAGGTTGATGGATTTAAAAATAACTCATTCTTAACAACATGTGAATCATGGAACATGAACTCAAATTATCAAGAATGACATAATACCACCTCCAAAATATGGTAGAAAGAATTGCACTCCGGATTACCATATGAAGAAAGCTTGAGCTCCTTAGGAAAGAATCTCGATGAAAACTTTGAGAAGGGAATTAAATCCTTGATGAACCATCATGTAAAACCTCCATGAAGAACTCCGGTAAACAAAAGGAATGAAAAGAAAGAGAAATTGAAAACACAAGGTGAATCCTTGCAATGATTTAGATGGATCTCCGTGATAATTAGAGCTTGGAACTCCGGGAAAAAGAGAAGATGAAACAAATGAAACCGAGAATTTTAAGGGCCTCCGGAATAAAGAATTAATCACTTGGATGAACAAGAATAAGAATTATGTTATGCTTATCCTTCACCAATTAAATTGACGACAATCAACGGATTTGGCATACTACTTATTCTCGTAGAAATGATTAAAAGAGATATAGCGTAAACTTGAGAAGGTCTTCAACAAACCACCGGTAGGATTGGAACAACAAATGAATTAATATGATGAACAAGGAAGAGAGATCTTGAAAGAACCACCGTAAGAATTGAAAATGATCGAAGTAGGGGTGCATCACCGGTAAGAATTAGCAAATGAACGAAGGTGCTTGAGACAAACTAGATACATGAGAACAAAGAGATCAAGAACTGATTAGAGGATATTCGATAGATGCACCGGCAAGATAGGAGAATGATAACTGACGGCTGAGAATGAATAAACCTGAATTGATGGACTCCGGATGACAAACTGAGAAGACTCTTGAATATCTCCTGATGGGTGAAAAAGATTCTCACAATCGAAAACAATTATGAGAGGATGGCAACAAGCTAGCACCATGAATCTTGAAGAGAATAGAGCAAGATTAAAGAGAAACTCTTCTTCGGTCTTCAAATGATGAGAATGACAACAAGAAACACCACCAAGAATTATTGAGGCACACCGGAAGAATCAAAAGCGAAGAGGTTGAGCCAACTATGAAAAGAATTTGAAAGATCTTGGAGAAAAGCATTTGACTAATGATAACTCATTCTTACGTCAAACTTGGAGAAGAATTTAGGATAGCTCTGGGAAAATAGAAGAGTCAGGTAAGATCCTGGGAAAAGACCTGTGGGTTGGGGCCCACTCAAAAGAACACCGTTGAAAAGATTTAAAAGAGATGTTGCACCGGTTGAATTAAATGACTTGAATGAGATACCAATCTCGAAAGAGCTTGAACGAATGCAGAGTGGAAACACGAATCTTCGAGATATCTTGAGCACTCCGGAACAATTTAATAGCGAGAGATGGATGATTAAGAGGTGCACCGGCATAAGAAAAGCATTGGAAAAAAAAGAAAAGGAGTATGCTTAATACCAAAGCTTGAATTAAATCCACCAGAGAAGAAAAGAACGAGGAATGACGAACTTGAAGCTCCATTAGAATCTTCATGAGAATCACCGGATAAGAACATTGATGGAAAAGAATGGAGAAACTTCCCATCAATAAAATGGATACTTGAAGAAGAAATCTTAGTCCTTGAAGAAAAACAAAAGGGAGGGAGGGTGGGAAAAACAAAGGCAACTTGGAGACGGATGAAACAAACACCGTTGAGAAGAAGTGATAAATGATCTTGCAAATGTTGACGTGAACGGATCCACTTGAGGAGAGACACACCGGTTAAAAAAAAGGATTGACAAGACAAACTCGATGATCAAGAAGGATTAGTATTCACATAGGAATATGAGAACACCATTTGGAAAAGGTATGGAATCAACATTTGACTTCGAAGCAACTCGAATACCACAACTCAAAACAAAACAAAGGATTTGCTTGTAAAATAAGCCAGAACAAACATATGATAGAGATTTCGTCCGAAGTTTTCGTGGTGGGGCCTACACGGGCTCGATCGTACAGCACCATCATGTACAAGGCAGTGCACATGACATACGAAGCGTCCCCGAGTCGGCATAGCCAAGGACTCTTTAAGACACAACGAGACCACTGTAAAATCGACCATGAATAGGCGGACCACTAGACGTCGAACCCCAATTTCATATCATACATCTGTCGGAAAGATATCCTAAGAGCTACTTGAATTCCCACCTATGAAACTCCCGAAATTTTCAGGTTATGCAATCAGGTGTTGGGGATACAGGGGAAGCATAATATCTCACCCAAAACTAACAAATCCTACATCCAGCTGTATCCATCCTTCAACACATAACCAACAAACCTTCGGAAATCGTCTACCTCAACCTTCGAAAAGCATCCGTTATACAAGTCATGGCAATACTCCCGTACTCACCTCAGTACTGGGTTATCGGGGTTATCTCACCAACAACTGCATAAAAGAGATTTTCGATGTCGGCGTACTAAACTCAGGTATTCCAGAACTGCAATGATAAAATTATGACGACAACACCTCAGAGCTCAACTCCCCGGGACACTTCCACTAAACCCCTGACAGGAGGCACCAAGACAATGTTCTCATCATAAAACCATTGGAACGATTCCAAGATACCCGCGTGATCCTAATTTTTTTTAGTGAAATTTGAGAACAGAAGAGTCAAAACTCTACGTCAGGATGCCTTACCAGAGCGATGAAGGGACTGGGGAGTAAAAAGAATTCCTAACTCTCCGATATATATAATCCTAAATGACTCAAAATAATTTTCTAGACACAACTCGGCCGCTAAAAACGATCAAGCAGTGGGGCTCCTAAGGTCGGGGAAGGCTCTGATTACCAACTTGTAACGCCCTCGATGCGGCTATATCTCCCACGTGTCGAAGCACGACTTAGAGGCATAACCGCATTGAAAGCAATGTCGCAAGTGAGGTAATCTTCACACAACCCATGTAATACATAAGGGAAAGAGATACATAGTTGGCTTACAATCGCCACTTCACACAATTACGTGAATAAAGCATTACATCATCCAGATACAATCAAGGTCCGACTACGGAACCAAAATAAAAGAAGAACCCCAAATGCGACAAAGGTCCCCGATCGACCCCAACTGGGCTCCACTACTGATCAACTAGAACGAAACAACACAAAGGGCAAGATCTTCATCGAGCTCCTCCTTGAGCTTGGTTGCGTCATCTGCACGGTAACATAGGCACCTGCAAACTGGTTTTGGAAGTATCTGTGAGCCACGGGGACTCAGCAATCTCGCACCCGCGAGATCAAGACTATTTAAGCTTATAGGAAGGATGGAGTAATGAGGTGGAGCTGCAGCAAGCGACTAGCATATATGGTGGCTACAATCGCAAAAGAGAGCGAGAAGAGAGGGCAAAGCACGATCGATAAAAGTATGATCAAGAAGTGATCCTATAGCAACCTACGTCAAGCATAACTCCAACACCGTGTTCACTTCCCGGACTCCGCCGAGAAGAGACCATCACGGTTACACAC
>NC_057812.1:672599744-672635572 GCF_018294505.1 Triticum aestivum
AAAGATAGTGGTGATTTCGAGGGTATGATCATCTTGCCTGAGATCCTGCAAGGAAGAAGAACGAATCCAAGAAGAAGACAAACGGTCGTAGACGAACAAATCCTCACAACTCCGGAACGAAACCGAAGCTAACGAGAGAAGCAACCCGGAAAGAAACAAACAACATAGTAAACACACAAGCATAAACAAGTCATGATGCACAAACAAGTATGATGCATGTCCGGTTTAATGAGGCATGGCATGGCAAAGTGCAACAAACAATACTACAAGTTAAGTGGAGCTCAATATGCAACGAGGTGCATGTTGACGGAACACCACATCAATTATTTAGTTATCTCTCGTTTAAGCTACCCAACAATATTAACTGTTGTTAAACATGGCAAGAGGTGAAGCATAATATAAACTATACCATCTAAAAAATTTAAATGGGGCCGGATATAAAAACAACAAATTCGGTAAATCCCCATATGCATTTAGCAATTTAATGCAACAACAAGTTTAAACATTTTAAATGTTGTTATCATGATGCGGATGACATATACAAGTTTTATGCAATTTTATGAAAATGTTGACATGAGCATGTTATGAAGCATTTGGTCACCATGGCGGTACAAAAAGGGTGCCACGGCGGCGAAACAAAAATGGTGCCACGGCAACATTCCGGTCCCGGTAACTCATGGAGATACCGGTGCAAAAGGAGGCGTGCGGATGTGCGGAACATGCTAGAGATGGTGGGGTGATCCCGGTTACCGGGTTCCCACGGTTCATCGGCATGGCGAACGAGGAGGAACGTGCATGAAGCAAACGGGCACGGTGCAAACATAGGGTTCATCTCATACAACACATGCATTCGGTCCACGGACGACGTCTCGGGGTTATACCTTCGAAGCGTGCGTTTTCGGAGCGGTTCGAGTCGTCGAGGGAAGTAGTTGTTCACGACGACGGTAGAGGTACTCGCGATCTTGGCAACGGTAGTCGTACATGTCCGGAGAGGAACTTGTCGCATCCACGGTATTCGGGCGTAGTGGAAGTAGTTGTTCATTTGTTGTCGTGGGAAGTAGTCGTACACGGCGTCGGTAGTGGTACACGGGTCTTCGGGCGATGGTAGATGGTACATGTTTTCGTAGATGAACTTGGCGATCCGAAGGGGTACTTGGCGCGTCACCGTGTAGTTGTACATGGTTCAAACAAAGGCATTGACACATCTGGAGGGCATCGAGGGACTCGTCAAGGCCCTGCCTCGGGAGGTCACCGGAGATGCATGGAGGCAGCTCGAGCTGCTGGCTGTTGGTAGCGTGTGCGGGCGGCGTGTGGAGGCGGAGCAGGGAACTTGGCACGACCGAGACAGGGGGCGAGCCGCGCGGTTGGTTGATGGTATCCGCGGCCATGGTGGTGGTCGCCACAAAGCAGAGGAGGCCGGGACTTGGCGTTGGACGATGCGGTCGGCATCGGCCTTGACGTGCAGCAGGGGAGGTGGAGCTCGTGCTCGAAGAGGAGACCGGCGGCGCGACGCGAGGGGACGCGAGCTCCATGGCAGAGGGAGCGATGACGTGCCTGCTCCCCTGCTCGACATCGAGCGAGGACGAGGGAAGCAGAGGAGGTCGAGGTCGAGGTCGAGGAGGCTGGACGTCGGCGGGGCTCGAGACGGGGGCGACGACGTGGATCCGGCGGGGCGGAGCTTGGGGAGGCGACGCCATGGAGGACGGCGATGAAGCAGAGGCGAAGGAGCTGCTCGGCAGCGCTCGCTTCTGGCGGGGTCGAGGGAGGAGCGGGCGGCGGCCTGGCGACGCGGTCCCCGTTGGATCTCGAGGGAGAGGGCGAGAGGAGGGGGATCAAGCGAGAGATGCGGGGGAACGAGGGAGAGATGGTTCCTGGCGGCGCGAGGGAGGAGAGGGAGACGAGAGGGAGAGATGGGGATCGGGCGCTGCGGCTAGGGTTAGAGGGGCACCGGCTGGGCCTTGGGCCGGCTTAGGTTGGCCGGGCCTAAGAGGCCGGCTGGGCTGCAAGGCTCTCTTCTCCCTCTCTAAAGAAAATAAAAACAAAACAGAGATAGGAAAGAAAAGAAAGAGGGGTTAGGGGAAGAAGTAGGACATGGGGATAATTTTTCCGGACTCGCAAAAATGAGTTTGTTCCGAGAAAAATAGAAAGGCCATGATTGAAAGATTAAATTCAAACTCATTTGATTTAAATTCAAATGATTTGAATAGGAAGTGAGGTTTGGGAAGGTCCAAAAATGTTTGGATTTTTGGTGGAGCTCCGGAAAATGATGAAATAAATATTGGCAAGGTTGGAGACCAAACTTGAAGCAGAAAAGGAACGAAATTATTTTGTAAGTGTGTTTTGGTGATTCCAAAATAGTGGAATATTTAATATAGCTCCCTAATATTGGAGGATATGTTATAAAGAGAAGTCACCATGTGAGTCCCTCGATTTAAATGGATCGAAAAATCCATACAATTTATTTAGTTGAGGTTTTAAAAATTAATGATATGATGGCATGATGACATGATGCAATGCACATGATGCAAGGATGAATGCAACAAATAAAACAAATCACACGACGAAACTCGGAATAGCTGGAAGTCTTCTGGAGCGTCGGTCTCGGGGCGTTACACATACATCTTGCAAAATGCTTCCCAATTTTTGCAACCAAAATGGGTTACGCTCCCAGAATTATACAGATTTACTTCAAAATCCACATCGTGATGAGTTCTTAGGTGAATTTTCTTTGTTTCAGAAACTTCATGGTCTTCAAAATCCATCCTCTCCAAGATATAGTGTCGGTGTCAAAACCGGCGGATCTCGGGTAGGGGGTCCCGAACTGTGTGTCTAGGCCGGATGGTAACAGGAGGCAGGGGACACGAAGTTTTACCTAGGTTCGGGCCCTCTTGATGGAGGTAAAACCCTACGTCCTACTCGATTAATATTGATGATATGGGTAGTACAAGAGTAGATCTACCACGAGGTCGGAGAGGCTAAACCCTAGAAGCTAGCCTATGGTATGATTGTATGTTGTGATTGTTGTCCTACGGACTAAAACCCTTCGGTTTATATAGACACGGAGAGGGTTAGGGTTACACAAGGTCGGTTACAAAGGAGGAGATATCCATATACGTATTGCCTAGCTTGCCTTCCATGCCAAGTAGAGTCCCATCCGGACACGAGACGAAGTCTTTAATCTTGTATCTTCATAGTCTAACAGTCCGGCCAATGGAGATAGTCCGGCTGTTCGGAGACCCCCTAATACAGGACTCCCTCAGTAGCCCCTGAACTAGGCTTCAATGACGATGAGTCCGGCGCGCAGTTGTCTTCGGCATTGCAAGGCGGGTTCCTTCTCCGAATACATCACAAAAGAATTTGAATACGAGGATAGTGTCCGACCCTGCAAAATAAGTTCCACATTCCATCGTAGAGAGAATAATATTTTTGCAGATCTAATTTGCTGGCTTGTTTTGGCAATGCGACGTTACGTCATGGCCCGGTGATTATTCGAACCGTTTCTTTTAAAAAGCCCCGCATATAACACGAGGCAGTTTTTCGACACGTCTTGTCCAAGCAGATATCGTGTCCCCTTATTATGGGATTCTCATCAATACGGGTGTGGGTAACCCAACCGCGCCATCAATTGCGGCGCTTGGGGGATAAGCGAGTTTTACCAGGCAAGTGGGGACGCTTAGTTTTGTCCGCCCATATAAAGGGATAAGGATTCACCTTTCTATCCACGCCTTCTTCCTCCTCTGCTCATCCGCTCCCGCACACTCGAGCTCTAGCGCCCAAGTCCTCACTTCCATCTCAACCTTCTCTAGCCATGTCTGGAGCGGGAGGCAAGTGGATGGTCTCCTCCGTCATGGAGGGAGACGTCAAGAAACTGAGGAGAGCCGGATACCTGCCCGACGACATCGCGCACCGGCTCCTAGATGAGGGGCATCTCATCCCCACCCCCAGGCCCCATGAGAGGGTGGTATTCCTCACCCATTTCCTTCGTGGACTGGGATTCCTCTCCATCCCTTCGTCTGGGGCTCATGTTTTATTACGGCCTGGATTTCCACGATCTGGCACCGAACTTCATCCTCAACATCTCGGCGTTTATCGTCGTGTGCGAGGCCTTCCTCTGCATCAAGCCCCACTTCGGCTTATGGCTGAAGACCTTCAATGTCAAGCCGAAGGTGGTGAGTGGCCGCCAGGCGGAGTGCGGAGGCGCCATGGTGGGCAAGATGCCCAACATAACATGGCCCGAGGGCTCCTTTGTGGATACCATAAAGGGGTGGCAATCTGGGTGGTTCTATATCACTGAGCCGCGGGACCCCGCATGGGTAGCGGCCCCCGAGTTCCGATCTGGCATCCCCATGCGGCTCGCCTCCTAGAAAGAGAAGGGCCTGTCCTGGGGTAATTCAAAAGAGCTGTCCGGACTCCAGACATGTATTCAAAACATGGTGGACAAGAAGCTCAAGCTTGTCAACATAGTCCAGGTTATGCTCGTCCGCCGGATACTCCCGTGCCAACCACGGGAGTTCACCTTGTGGGAGTTCAACCCGGCGCAGCATCGAACTCTGAACAGGCTCTTCAACACGACTCATGAAGATGCCTGGAGGGTGCTGTTTAAAAGTGCCGAGGTCCCTCCCCCCATTACTGAGGATCACGGATTCAGCGCGAAGCGCCAAGCCAGTGCGGTAAGCTGTTTACCTTTCACAGGATACTTGTTTTTTATATAGATTGACTCTATGCGGGATCTAAACTCCCGTGCCTTTGACAGGACTGGCAGAAGATGGCCGGACAGATCGACTGTCCGGCTCCTTTGCCCGAAGGCCCCGCAGATGCCCTTCTAGCGAAGATGTTGACTCCAGCCCCTTATAAGGTGCCGGAGAAGACCAAGAAGTCTAAGGAAGCTTGAAAGAGTTCCCGACACCAGGCGTCGCCGGACTCACCGTCCGATGATTCTGCGGCGCACTCTTCCCCTGAAGACGATGAAGAGGAAGAAGAGGCTCCCCCACCGACTGGGGGGGGGGCAAGAAAAGGAAGGCCGCCCCAACTGGGGAGGTCGGAGGGTCCAAGAAGGGAATGACTCTCCTTCCGGACAGCTCCACCGCCGCCGACGAAAGTGAAGACGAGTGGTTGCCCAGGGCCATGCCCCCGGGGAGATCGTAAGTATTCAGATACCAAAGTTACCCATAGGATTCCTTTGTCGCACTACTTTTCCTAACGCCGAACTCAATTGTGCAGGCCGCCCCGAGCCGATATCGAGGCATCATCGGACGACTCCCTGGGCTCGTTGGACATGGGTAGCGATCCAGTCCCGACCGCCACCTCCTCTCATCCAGCCGACGACGCCAAGGTGTTGTCTCAAGAGGCGCCGGATCAAGGGGGGACAGTCCCGGAGGCGCCTCAAGGCGACCTTCCGGACTCCGGGAGCCGAGGGGACAGGGTCCCCGAGAGCTTCAAGTTCGGCCCTCAGCCGAACACCGCGCCGGACCCTCCAACGGTTCCGAGCTCGGGCAGGCGGTCCCCTTCTAAGAGGGGAAAAACGCTAGTGCCGGTGACCTCTGCCCATCCAGAGGCACCGGACAGCCTGCTGGAAGCGCTTCGCAGCGCTTCCATCAACGAGGAGCACCGCACCATCATGAGTGCAGTGATCCAGAAGGTTCAGTCCGCCAAGAGCGGATTAACTGAAGCCTGTGCCAGCCTTCTAACAGGCTTCGAGGTAAGTGTTTTAAAATGTAGTAGAAGTATTACCGCATAGACAGTAGCCCCTGATGCTTTGTTCGGTGTTCACAAAGAAAAGCCGAACAGAGGATCAAATAATATCGCAGGAGTCTAATATAAGTATGTCAATATGCATATGCAGGCTTATCTGCTGGCGTCCGCCACACTAACTGCGGAGGTCGCCGTACTGAAGCAGGACCTTGGTGGATCCAAGAAAGAGCTCGGCCTTGCCAAGAGGCAGCTCGAGGAGAACGAGGGTAAGTAATACCCCGTCTATAGATATATGTATATATAAAAAAGGACGCGATTGCAAAATGACAGGATCATTGTATGTTTTGCCAGGGGCCACGACCAAGGTGGCGACCCTGAAGCAAGCGCTGACCAAGGCCGAAGATACAGCGGCCAAGGAGCTCACCGAGCGAGAGAGGCACGAGGCTCGGGTGGGCGAGGTGCGGCAAGAGCTCTAGGCTCTCGTGGCGAAGCACGAGGCGTTGGAGCTTGACTTGAAGACGCGGGAGTTTGAGCTTGTCGTGGCCCGTGAGGGCGTGAAGAGTGCCAAGGCCAAGGCCCAGAAGGCCCTTCAGGAGATCGACGTGATGAAGAAGATAGCGGCGGGTAAGGCTTTCTATATGCAATGCAAGCATGTAAAAGTGAATTACCGATTACTTACCCGAATCGGGAGCTCTTCAGGAGCATTTGTAGATTTGCCCCGCAGTGTGTCCGATGGCGCACAATTTTACCAGGCCGAGGACGGAAGCTCGACGGAGAAGCTGTTCTGGTCTCAGTATGCTGAGGCCGAACATCCGGTGCCAATGAGCGACCAGCTGAAGCAGATGGTCGAGCTACATAAGGCGGCCGATCAGGCCATGAAGGGCTTCATAGTCCGGTTGTGGCCTGGCGACGCCCTTCCGAACAGCTTCTTCGGCCTGGTGAGGCGGCTTGTGGATGCCTGCCCATGGCTGGAGGTCGTCAAGCGATCCGTCTGCATTGAAGGTGCACGCCGGGCTTTCGCCCGTGTAAAAATGCAGTAGGTCAAGCTAGACGCCGTGAAGCTGATCAAGGAGGGGCCGCCGGAGGGCAAGGAGCACCACCGCCCCAAGATGTACTACGAGTGTGTTCTGCTGGGTGCCCGTCTTATCGCGGATGAGTGTTCACAAAATGGAATATTTGAATGAGACTTGCTCGTTTTGTCCTGTATGTATGAAAACTTGTATCATATTCGCTATGCAACGCTTGTTAGAATTTAAAATATTACCTTCTATTTGGCTGTTTATCCAATCTGAGAGATGGCTAGTCCTCGGCTTCTGCCCCCATGCCACGAGTGCTGGGGTGTTCGGGATAAACCTGAGCACTCTTGTTCCCATGTTTGGGTCCTTCGAGGGAGGTGCTCAGCGCAACGAACAAGGCAACCGGACTAATAATGCTTTATCACTCTCACTTAGCCATAGAATTCTATAATTTTAAATTTCGGCGAAGCCCCTGGTATTCGGAAGGCCGAATTCGGGGCGCGATACACGCCTGTAAGCCAGACAGAGCCGGCCCCTCGCCCTAAGCGGCATAAGTCTTTAGCGACTCGAAAAACCTCGCCGAACAGCGACCAGTCTCTCGCCTTATCATGACAGTCAGTTTTAGCTTTCTCTACTGAGCTGCTCAGGCCGGCAAAACCGAGGCACAATCGCAGTAGTTCTCCCAGCGCTACCTTAGCCGATAGAGCGGAACGTAAGGTACCAAAACATAGGAGCCGGGCAAACCCAACATGTGATCAAAGACATGATTCGGAGCTGATGCATATAATGCTATAAGTTCGGGGTGCCGCACTTGTGAAAGTGTTCGGACTTTTCACACCGCATTGTGGGGTATGTGAGCCCCTGGTGTGTTGGCCGTACCAGAGTGTACGGTTGCAGGGCGTCATTAATGAACACATAGATATATATATATATATATATATATATATATATATATATATATATATATATGTAGCAAGAATGCAATAATGGTCGTAATGTCATGCATTGTTTATTAAAAAATTGCGTTAAAGCAGAGTGATACAGATAGTGCGATAAGCAAAAGAGTAGGACTATGTCCCTTCCAAGGGCGAGCTGAGAAATGATATGAAATCTGTAATCAACCTGGGAATTCCGTTGTATAACGTAGCTGTCTGCCTCCTTGGTTGTTGTATCATGTGTTCGGCGATAGAGCTGTCGGATAGTATTTCTAGAGATTAAAGTCCTAAAAGAAAAAGAAAAATAACCAAACGGGAAGCTCCTAGTGCGGTTTAGGCCGTGTTTTTTGGCGTGCCGCAGTTCTGCCCCCCCGTCCCCACCTGTGCCCATGGTATTTTTAATGCGTAATTATGTACGCGTGGCACGAATATCGCCGTTGGGCTGGGATTGGGGTGGCCGCCGTATTTCTACGCGAGCTCAGATCGCGCCAGGCGGTCTATTTGCCGATTGCCCCGGGCGTGCTTGAGGGTGTCCGGGCTTTGAAATGCCGAACTGGTAGATTGCCTTGAGAGGCTGCTTTGCGCTTCTGCTGCGAGGGCCGCGGTGTGCTCCTCTGTTCGGAGAGAGCACTCTGTGTTTTCATTGACTGTAATAACTCCGCGAGCTCCTGGCATCTTGAGCTTGAGGTATGCATAATGCGGTACCGCATTGAATCTAGCAAATGCGGTTCGTCCGAGCAGCGCGTGATAACCACTGCGGAACGGGACTATATCAAAGATTAATTCTTCGCTTCGGAAGTTATCCGGGGATCCGAAGACCACTTCCAGTGTAATTGAGCCTGTGCAATGGGCCTCTACACCTGGAATGACGCCCTTAAAGGTCATTTTTGTGGGTTTGATCCTTGAGGGGTCTATACCCATTTTGCGCACTGTGTCCTGATAAAGCAGGTTCAGGCTGCTGCCGCCGTCCATAAGGACTCGAGTGAGGTGAAATCCGTCGATGATTGGGTCTAAGATCAGTGCGGCGAATCCGCCATGACGGATACTAGTGGGGTGGTCCCTGCGATCGAAGGTGATCGGACAGGAGGACCAAGGGTTGAACTTTGGGGCGACTGGCTCCAACGCATATACGTCCCTGAGCGCACGCTTCTGCTCCCTCTTGGGGATGTGGGTTGCATATATCATGTTCACCATCCACACTTGCGGGGGAAACCTCTTCTGTCCTCTAGTGTGCGGCTGCCAGGGTTCTTCCTCATCATCGCTATGCGGCCCCTTGTCCTTGTTTTCGGCAATTAACTTGCCGACCTACTTGAACACCCAACAATCCCTGTTGGTGTGATTGGCTGGCTTGTCTGGGGTGCCGTTTATTTGACACGAGCGATCGAGTATACGGTCCAGGCTGGACGGACCCGGCGTACTTTGTTTGAATGGCTTTTTCCACTGACCGGGTTTGGAGCCTTTGAATCCGGCATTGACTGCCGTATCCTCAATATGTTCGCTGTTAATGCGGCGCTTATGCTTGTTACGACGTGACCTGCTATTGCCGTCCTTGGTATCTGAGGTACCATGGTTCTTTGATATGTTATTACTGCGAGCCAGCCAGCTGTCTTCTCCCGCACAAAAGCGGGTCATGAGCGTCGTGAGAGCTGCCATAGATTTCGGCTTTTCCTGACCAAGGTGCCGGGCTAGCCACTCGTCTCGGATGTTGTGCTTGAAAGCTGCTAAGGCCTCCGCATCCGAACAGTCGACGATTTGATTTTTCTTTGTAAGGAACCGAGTCCAGAATTGCCTGGCCGACTCTTCTGGCTGCTGAATTATGTGTCTTAGATCATCGGTGTCTCGTGGTCGCACATAAGTGCCCTGAAAGTTGTCGAGGAATGCAGCTTCTAGATCTTCCCAACAGCTAATGGAGTCCGCTGGCAAGCTATTAAGCCAATGCCGCGCTGGTCCTTTGAGCTTTAGTGGGAGGTATTTGATGGCATGTAAGTCATCACCGCGGGCCATGTGGATGTGGAGGAGGAAGTCCTCAATCCATACTGCGGGATCTGTTGTGCCGTCGTATGATTCGATATTTACAGGTTTGAAACCCTCTGGGAATTGATGTTCCATTACTTCGTCTGTGAAGCATAAGGGGTGTGCAGCGCCTCTGTATTGGGCTATATCGCGACGCAGCTCAAATAGGTCTTGCCCGCTGTGTTTGGCTCGGCCGGATTTACTTTTACTGTATCCGGCATGACGTTTACCATCTCGCAGAGTGGTGCGCCCTCGTGATCCGTAGATCGATCTTGAATGCTTTGCTTTGTCCTCCAATATGTCTTGCAGGTCTGGCGTATCTCCCCATGCCATTTTATTTGAATGGCGTTGGGGTGGAGGCGGAGCTTTTGGCTGGAATGTCTCTCTATCGCGGCCACGAGGCGGCCGATCAGCCATATCGTACGCTTCTTCCTCCAGTCGGGGTAGTAACCTGCACCTTGGGTAACTCTTGGAGGGGCGCTCGAGTTTATAGTTCTCGGCTACGAGGACTTCAGTCCATTTGTCAGCTAGCAGATCTTGATCAGCTTGAAGCTACTGCTGCTTTTTCTTCAGGCTATTTGCCGTGGCCATAAGCCGGCGCTTGAAGTGCTCCTGTTCGACGGGATCCTCTGGGACGGCGAATTCATCGTCGCCGAGGCTTGCCTCATCTTCGGAGGGGGGCATGTAATTGTCATCCTCCTCCTCTCCGCCAGCCGCTCTCTCAGCAGAGCTGGCTCCTTCATCCTCCTGCTCTAAATCTTGTTGGAGGGGATTGTTGTTGTCTTTGGTGCTATCCGGAGTGTTATTATCTCCTGTGCCGGTACCACCACTTTTGCTTTGGCGGGGCATAGAGCGGCGCCACTGACGTTGGCTCTTGGGTTGCTTCTTGGAGGGGTCATCCTCCGCTATCTCGTCGCCATTGCCCTCATTGGGTGTATCCACCATGTATATGTCATATGACGAGGTGGCTTTCCAGTGCCATATAGGCGCTGGTTCGTGTTCGTCTCCTACATCGTCGTCCATACCGTCAATGTCTTTGGAGTCGAAGTCAAGCATGTCGGTTAAATCATCGACAGTGGCTACGAAGTGGGTGGTGGGTGGGCGTCGAATATCTTTGTCTTCCGCATCCTAATCCTGTTGGCCATAATCCGGCCAGGGCTCTCCTGACAAAGAGAGAGTCCTTAGTGAATTCAGAATGTCGCCGAGGGGCGAGTGCTAAAAGATATCTGCGGCGGTGAATTCCATGATCGGTGCCCAATCGGATTCGATTGGCAGGGGCGCGGACGGTTCGGAGTCCGGGAAAGAGTCCGACACCTTGGAGTCACGGGCTAGGTAGAGGTTTATGCTGGTGTTTGGCTTGATTGGCGTCGAGACTGCAGCCCCTGAGGTGGTGTCTAGCCACCCGTCCTCGATTGGCGCAGTTTGCTCCGAGCTAAGGGTCGGAGCAGATGCGAGCGCGGCCTCTGGGGTACTGTTCGGCGGCAGAGCTAGGCACTACTAGGGAAAACCTTATACACAGAATCTTAGCAGCAGCACGGCATAAAAAGAGGCACTACTGCTAAATAGTAGCAGCGCGGCTATGGAAAGCTCGCTACTGGTGCAAACTTAGCAGTAGAGCGTGATGCTTAAAAAGCGCTGCTAAAAAAATCCACCGACAGTACACAACGACATAAGTTTACCAGTAGCGCGGCGTCAGGAAGCGCGCTGCTGCTAATGCCATAGTAGTAGCACGCTTTTTTGTCACTTCGCTGCTACTAATTTTGAAATTGTGCACAGGGTTGGCCCGTTTAGCAGTAGCGTGTGACAGGAAAGCGCGCTGCTGCTATGCTCTTAGCAGCAGCGCGCTTTTGCTCCCGCGCTACTGCTAAGACGCAACACCCACCACCTTTTTCCACCTCCCCCTCCCCCTCCCCATCTCCTCTCCTCCCTTTCCCCTACCTCCCACATCCTCCCTCTCCCACTCTTCTTCTTCCTCAATACTTCTCCCCCATTACTCTCCCTCTTCTACCTACCTTTCTCTCTCTTCATTACTCCTAGCTATAACTACACCACCTCCATTAATTCATCTCCTTTCTCTTTTTCCTCCCCCCTCCACTAGTTGAAGTTGTCTCCTCCCAAATTAGCTAGCTAGGTAGATGTAGCATTTAGTTAAGTGACCTATTTTCCCCCTAACTAGATCTTTCTTTGTTAAGAAGAGCTTTGTGCACTTATGACCTCCCTACATCATCATCTCCACCGTGTGCTCGATTTCGAGATAGAGGTGTGATTAATATTTCATGCTTTTGCAAAATGGAAATATGTTTATGTGTGTGTGATATGTTTATGGAAATTGTGTGTGTGGCATGAGTTGACGCCAAATTGTGCTTTTGAGTTGCCTATGTTTTGCCGAAATGTCGATTTATTTCCGTTTCGGTGAATTCCGGGCAAACTCTAGATCTATATATGTCCTATTTTTAAGGAAAGTCATGCCGAATTTTTGTATGACTTTGATGAATGCATGCATTTTTATAATCAATTTGTTTTTATTACCGTGCAGAGTTGACGATGGTCAGTGGAACGATGGTGGACAGGTGGTTGCGGTCGGCGGTGCAGGACATGAAGCAAAATAACCTGACAGAGGTTTTATGTCCGTGTCGAAAATGCAAAGGAATAGTTTGGCTTGACCCCCATGACGATGGTCGTGTCGAAGCGCACCTGCTCATGATTGGTTTCATGGATGGCTATACTCGGTGGATAATTGAAGATGAGGATGACGATGTTGAGGATGCCGACGGGGCAGGCAATGATGACACGGGGCAAGGCGAAGAGATGATCGATAATGGCGGCGGGGAAGAGGCCGGACATGGCGGCGGAGAAGGGGCCGGACATGGCAGCGGAGAGAACGACATGGACTCCACGCAGCAGAGTTTGTCGGTACTAAGTTCAATCGTGCGGGACCCTCATGTTCAGGCATTGCTTCGCAAGGAGACGAGTACTGAGAGAGCTGCTTCTAGAGAGGAGGCTAAGCTGGAGCAACTGGTGGTAGACTCGAACACTCCATTGTATGATGGTTGCAATCCTGAGGTGACCCGCTTGAGTTTAACGCTCCAAGTCCTAAAGACGAAGGCTAAAAACAAATGGACCGACACTAGCCTCGATGAGCATCTAAAGTACCTAAAGGATGTTCTTCCCGAGGGTAATCTATGTCCTAGTAGTGTTGATGAGGCCAAGAAGATCGTGTGCCCTCTTGATCTGCCACACGTTAGATACCATGCATGCATCAACGATTGCATAATTTATTGGAAGGAGCACGCGGAAAAAACAAGTTGTTCGGTGTGCAATGCTTCTCGATACAAGAAGGCCGGGAAGAAATGTCCCCAGAAAGTGGTATGGTACTTACCGATCACTCCTCGTCTCCAGAGGTATTTTGTAGATCCCAAGGAAGCAAAGCTAATGCGCTGGCACGCGGAGAGGAAGAAGCCCGACGATGGAGATGATCCGAAGCTGAGACACGTCAAGGATGGAAGCCAGTGGAGAGCGTTGAACAGCTTCTATCGGTATTTTGAATGTGATGCAAGGAACATCGTGCTCAACGCGTGTACCGATGGCATGAATCCGTTTGGCAACCAGAGCACCAACCATAGCACATGGCCCGTGTTTGTATGGATGTACAACCTCCCCCCTGGTTGTGCATGAAATCGAAGTACATTCACATGAGCATGCTTATTCAAGGGCAAAAACAACCAGGAAATAATATTAATTTGTATCTGGGGCTACTTCAGGAGGAGTTAGACACGTTTTGGAAAACACCGGCCAAGACATGGGAAGCTAGCGAAGGCGAGTATTTCAACATGAGAGCCGCGCTGATCACGACAGTGCACGACTATCTTGGTTACGGATATGTGGCAGTCGAGGTGTGCCATGGATATTGCGGATGCACGCGGTGCATGGATGATACGATGTCTCAGCAGCTAACGTCAAGGAAGGATGGCGGGTCTGGGAAAATCATGTACATGGGGAATCGAAGATGGCTCGAACAGGACGACCCGTGGAGAAACCGTGGAGATATATTCAATGGTCACGCTGAGCATCGAGGACCTCCACGTAAGCGGAGCGGTGCCGAAATTGATGAGCTGTTGAAAAACTAGAAGGAGTGCCCCGCGCCGGGAAAGACGATGAGAAAGGCGCCGGAGCCGCTGCTGAAGGTATGGAAGACGAGGTCTGTGTTCTGGGACTTGGAGTACTGGCACAAACTCGATACACCTCATTGCCTTGATCAAATGCATATCTGTAAGAATGTCCTTGAGAGCTTACTCGCAACACTGATGAACATGCCGGATAAGACCAAGGATGGGCCGAAGGCAAGAAAAGACTTGCAAGATTTGAAAATCAGGGAAGATCTGCACATGCCGCCCCGTAAAATGTCAGACGAGACAGAGACGGAGACAGAGGCACGGGAGAAGAAGGGCAAGAAAATAAAGAATGAGGATTATTGCCCCCCTTCTTGCTTCACCTTAAGTCAGGCTGAGATCAATCAATTCTTTAAGTGCCTTACCGGAGTCAAAGTTAGTTCCGGTTACTGTGGCAAGATAAGTAGATATCTAGACACGGACAAGAAAAGGTTCAGCGGGATGAAGTCTTATGACTGTCATGTGATGATGATGCAGATACTACATGTTGCCCTTAGAGGGATAATGGACAAGCACGTCCGTGACACGCTTATTGGTCTCTGCAACTTTTTCAACGTCATCTCTCAAAAGTCAATCAGTGTGAAGCAGCTCCGAAGGCTACAGGAAGAGATCGTTGTGATACTGAATGAGATTGAGATGTACTTCCCGCCCGCGTTCTTTGACGTGATGGTGCATCTGTGTGTCCATATTGTGGATGACATAATAGACATGGGCCGTCATTCCTGCACAACATGATGCCATTTGAGAGGATGAATGGGATCATCAAAGGATTCATTTGTAACATGTCCCGTCCGGATGGAAGCATCGTCCAGGGCTATTTGACACAAGAGTGCATCTCTTTCTGTGAGAATTTTCTATATGGTGCAGACTAGCCGCCTGGTGTTAGTGTTGGTTTTCCCATTAACAAGCATGATGGGAGGCTCGAAGGAGAAGGTCACTGCAATGGTCGCAGGGAACTGCACGTGGCATACTCAGATCGACGCAGCGACTTTGACAGAGCAAACTTGGTAGTGCTACAACACCTGGACGAGGTAGATCCTTTCGTGGCACTGCACAAAGAAATTATCGCAAAGAAGTATCGTGACCGGGGGGTATGCAGGACGGGCGCCGAAGTTACTAGAGAGCACAACTCCACTTTCCTGCATTGGTTCAAAGAGCATATTATTGCTAATCCCCCGGAGGAGGGCTCTAAGGACGGATTGCTCATATACGCCTTAGCACATGGCCCCTCGCCCAACCTCGTAACTTATCAGGCATATGATATCAATGGATACACGTTCTACACGGAGGCCAAAGATATGGACAATGATGATCAGAACTCAGGGGTGACGATGGAATGCCTGACCGGCAGCGACAACGGCACAACTGAACGATTTTATGGAAGGGTCGAGGAGATCTGGGAGCTTGACTACTCTGGACTGCAAAACACGACGATGTTCCGTGTCAGATGGGCTAAGAATGTCGAAAGAGAAAGCCGGATTTTCACTACCATGACTATACCCGACGCCAAGAGCGCTACCGTGAACGCTATCGCAAAAAACGAGCCATGGGTACACGCTAAGCACGTGACACAATGCTTCTTCATAACCGACCCATGCAATCCTAGTCGTGTTGTCGTGAGGAAAGGCAAAAGAAAGATCATTGGAATGGATGGAGTCGCCAACGAGGAAGACTATGATCAGTACGACAACCCAACGAGGGAAGATGACGATGATGATGAAGTATACGTCAAAAGAAGAATCAATAGTACATTACCAAAGAAAAATCGTACTCCATGGAAAAGGCAAAGTCACAATGAGGGGCTCAATTATTCTTCGACGAACAAGAAGGGAAAGAAGCTGACTCAAAAACGAAAACGTCAGCGCTGAGGAATCGGTCAAATGATGTAATATATATATATATGTATTCCTATTTTGTATACACACTTAGCCATTATTATGCATGGGTCCAATGATGTAATATATATATGTTCCTATTTTGTATACACACTTAGGCATTATTATGCAAGGGTCCAATGATGTAATATATATGTTCCTATTTTGCATACATATTTAACCGTCAAATGATGCAATATATATCGCCTTCCCTTCGTTCAGCACTGAGGAAAAGAAAAAGGGAAATTGGTTATAGTAGTAGCGCTTTACTGAAAAAGAGCTACGGCTAGTCAAGGTAGCAGTAGCGGTTTCTGTAGAAAACCGCTATAGCTGCCTGTAATAGTAGTAGCGCGCTTCGTGTAAACGCGCTACTGCTACGTCCACTTAACCCAAAATTCTCACTCTCCCTGCTTCATCCCGCCTCTTTTCCCCCAAATCCCCACTCTCTTCCCTGGCCCCGTCGCACCGCCGCGCCCGACCCAGGAGCGCTCGCCCCCGACCCCGGCGCGCTCGCCCCCGACCCCGCTGCACCCGACCCAGGCGCGCTCGCCCTGGCGCCGGCGCTCGCCCCCGACCCCGGCACGCTCGCCCCCGACCTGTCGACCCTCGCCTCCCTCCTCTGCTTCCTCCCCTCCCAACCTCGGCCGTCGTCGGGCCTGCCTCCTCTCCCCTGCACCCTCTGTAAACCACCCCCTCTCTCTCTCTGCTAGCTAGGGTTCTTCGGTTAATTTACTTAGGTTTTAGTTATGTTAATTAGGTTATCTATTTAGTTATGAATTTAGATAGGTTTCAAAATTAGCTGAATTTATATGCAAATTTGAACTGGACATGTGATATGTGGACATGTCATGTTTTGGACATGTCATGTTTTGGTAAATGATCCGAGTGGCCTATGTTACGCTGTAATGTTGATTCATTTCCGTTCCGGTGAATTTCAGGCGCTCGATATGTTCATTTTTTAGCAAAGGTCATGCCGAAATTTCCCGTGAATAAAGGCATGATTTGGGCTACATAGTTGGCATATCGAGTGCTGGCACATAGATTTCTTTTTAATGTCATTTCTCATTTATTCATACTTTTAGAAATAAATGAGGACACTTCATCATAGGAAACATGTCGAACAACGAAGAAACTGGGCATTCTGACCTAGATGCATACGAGGCACGAGGATTAGCTTGTCCAGTGTTAGCTTGTCCAGTGTGAAATTGGGGCACGAGGATTTGCCTCCTCCAGTACAGCATGTGGGAGCGGACGACGAGACCCCGCCGCGGATTGCAAGCTGCAAGGGTTGGGTGCTGCTATGGCCGAAGAATCTTATTCGTCTGGAGCCGGCCGAGAGCACACCAATAACCACACATCAACAAGCATGTGTGGAGACCACCACCCCGCCTACGCAATTACCAGCTCCTGTAGTGCCGGGTGAGAGCGGCGGACGACAAGATGAAGGGGGTGCAATAGTGCCGGCTGATGTAATTTGTCCTGTAGAACAGAGAATGGATGATGAGACGGAGGTCGACCCTATGGATTTCCTCAATACAAACGCGTATGACTGTGACATAGAATTGATGAGTCAACCATATGAAGAATCGGGCTATCAGCTTGCTAATGAGGATATGGATGATATGCCCGGGCAGGAAGGTCGTAGCAGGGATTGCAAAAAGTCTCTCTTCATGAAATCCTCACAGGACACGCCTGAAGATGCCGCCTCAACACATGATCAACTATCCGAGTGCGAGGGTCATACAGTACTTAGCCTGGGAACACTGGGGCAGGGGTTAAGGAAGGGTCTAGAAGGTGTGCCCAAGAAAAAGGAGAGAAAGAGATCGGGGAAGATAGCTGCCTCCAAACAAGCCAGAGCACATAGCAGCCAGACGATGCATTCTGAAGAGCGTGTACCCGTGAAAGGTGCGGCCATGTTCCATCTCACGGGTGAGCCGATGCTACCTCCGAAACCGCTGGAGGCACTATCAGGGGATCTCAGGAGACTGCATGACCATGTGCTATCGACTGAGAAAAGCCTACTAGCCTCAAAGGATCTAGGATATCCGACATACGCGGCTCGTGTGCCTGAGGGGAAGTGCTACGTCGAGACACGGCCCGCGAAGGTGTTCTTCCTGCGGTTTGACCATATCTTTGAGATGTTTCTGACAAGGCGGCTCGATTTTACAATTGTCCGCCTTTTTGCGCTGCATATGAGCTCCGTCATGAAGAGTGAAGAAGTCTCGCAAATCTGTGTGGCGGATCCGTACTACATGCACGAGTCTTTCTTGAGTCTCGGCGACTTTCAGCGTGAAACTGCTAGGGACTACCTCCAAAACATCATGGTACAGAATAAGGACCGGGAAATTGTCCTCGTGCCTTATCATCCAAAGAAAGTCAGTTTCGAACAACCCTTTCATACATTTCAATCATTCCTTCTCTCTCTATGGGGAATAATTTGAGCTGTCTTTTCCCCGCAGCAACGGGCGCACCATCCTTATCGTTCTTTACCCGCAAGTCTCCCACGCCGTGTATTTTGACCCTTCCAGAGACTACGAGAAAAAAGACTACACCTACATAATGAATATTCTGGATGATGCTCTCCAAGGCTTCAGCTTTAGAGGTGGCCACATGCAGATCAGGAAACAAAGGAACAAGAAGATGGGTTTCGCGCATAAAACTAACTTCTCCTGCATCCATGTCCCAAAACCAAGCAAGAAGGATGGATTATACATCCTCCATCTCATGATTCAGTTCAACACAGATCACCAAAAGCTTCACATGAGAAGCAGAAATGATGATCATATCCACAAGTGGCTAGAATCTCATGGAGAAGCGGATTATAAACTTAGAGATGACTTCTTTCGCATCCAAAGCGACATTGCGATGATCATCATGAAAGAAGTCGTCGATGAGAAGGGGATGTTCCACCACGGCCCTATATCGCGAGCTGACGTCCGAACTCGCATAGGCATGCAACTTCTAGACCTCACGCCGTTCAAGAAGCTAGGGTCCATCCTCGATGATATGGAAGGATGGAACTTCTAGTGATTTATGATGCCGATGATGATGATATGTGTCGGTTGAACTTGTATACTATTTGTAGCGATGAAACATTGTGATGTCCATGATCCCTGCCGAACTTGCGTAACGCTACTTTGTTAGTTTGCGTACGATGACCTGCGTACCTCTAGTTAATTAATTTGCGTACTGTATGTTGCATCTAGTTGCTAACCCTTTCTTTTTCGGTGTTCTCTAGTATATTTTGTTGCATATATATGATTGTACATCCTCTTCATGAACATGCATCTCTAACAGGTACCTAGTTTCTTGATGGCGAGATGGAACTGCTATGTCGTGTACAAAGGGAAGGTTCCGGGGTGTACAACGAGTGGCATGAGTGTCAGGCGCAAGTGAATGGGTTCTCGGACGCCCGCCATAAAGGCTTCAAAAGTAGACAAGAAGGAGAAGCTAGTTACTTGAGGTTCATGCTAGCGCGAGAGAGGACTCGTAACCGCCATCTCATGTACTGCATAGTTCCGCTCTCACTCATAGTGATAGCTCTTCTCGCGTATACCTTTGTTTAGATGGATGACGTTGTAGTGGCAAGTATTCGAGACTTGCATGTATCGCTATTTTCGAGATGATGACAAGATACCACTTTGTGTTGGATGATGATTATGACGAGACTATTTGTATGTATATGCTATGATTACATTTGTGGTCTCGCAGGCATTTGTACATGTATCATGATGACATTTCTATGTGCTAAAGATTCTTCTATTAAACCTGTTCAAATACAAAACAAATATGCCGAAAAAACAAAAAACTACTAAAATTAGCAGTAGCGAGTGGAGAAAAGTTAGCAGCAGCGCGGTAGTAGCAGCAGCGCGCACAGGAGAAGCGCGCTATAGCTATTAGCAGTAGCGAGCTTCCTTTAAGCGCGTTGCTGCTACACTTGTGTAGCAGTAGCGCGGGTGAGCACGCGCTACTGCTACGTGTTAGCTGTAGCGCCTTATTAGTAGCGCCAGTCCCCGCGCTACTGATACACCTAAAACCCGCGCTGCTGCTAGCCTTTTCCCTAGTAGTGAGGTCATACCCATCGCGACAGTGGGGCGCGCCCGGCTATGGCTCGAATCCATCAAAGATCAAGTCTCCGCGGATGTCGGCCGTGTAGTTCAAACTTCCAAATCTGACCTCATGGCCATGGGCGTAGCTTTCAATCTACTCCAGATGGCCAAGCGAATTAGCCCATAGTGCAAAGCCGCCGAATACGAAGATCTGTCAGGGGAGAAAAGTCTCACCCTGGACCGCATCGCTATCGATGATAATAGGAGCCATCAAGCCTAACGGCGACGACACAGAGGAACTCTCAATGAAAGCACCAATGTCAGTGTCAAAATCGGCGGATCTCGGGTAGGGGGTCCCGAACTATGCGTCTAGGCCGGATGGTAACAGGAGGCAGGGGACATGAAGTTTTACCCAGGTTCGGGCCCTCTTGATGGAGGTAAAACCCTACGTCCTGCTCGATTAATATTGATGATATGGGTAGTACAAGAGTAGATCTACCACGAGATCGGAGAGGCTAAACCCTAGAAGCTAGCCTATGGTATGATTGTATGTTGTGATTGTTGTCCTACGGACTAAAACCCTTCGGTTTATATAGACACCGCAGAGGGTTAGGGTTACACAAGGTCGGTTACAAAGGAGGAGATATCCATATACGTATTGCCTAGCTTGCCTTCTACGCCAAGTAGAGTCCCATCCGGACACGAGACGAAGTCTTCAATCTTGTATCTTCATAGTCTAACAGTCCGGCCAATGGAGATAGTCCGGTTGTCCGGAGACCCCCTAATACAGGACTCCCTCACATAGCATATTGCATGGCATGGGATAAGCTATACTCGAATTGTAAAAGATGAAAATTACACGTTGAAATAGTTGAAGTCATGCTTAATTATGAAAATAACACTTGTCGTCGTTGTGTACCATTTCAAATTCGAAGGTCTCCTCGAGCTTAATGCTGAAGCACCGATCATCGTCCAGGTGAGGCATGTCGCACGAACCTCGATCGTCGTGGCACCAGCCGCACTCCCCCGGGAGACTTTCGTCGTCCGATGAGGACATATCCTACGTTCATAATTCAAAACTACATCATCTCTTGCATTGGGTCCAATAAGATAATCCACAGTGTGGTGAAAACACGCCCTTCGAACTGGTTTGAGCTATTGGTGAATGGAGATGGTCTAAGATTTTCAGTAGTAAGAAGTGAAGTGGTAATTTTGAGAGCAAATGGTTAGGATGAGTGGTTCCTCTTTCCTGTTTAGCTTTACAATAGAATATTGTTAGTCATGCACACTTGTGCATTTTCAGGCACGCCCAGTGGAGTTGGCCTAACAACATTTTTTTCTTTAAGCCTGCTACATCCATCTCAAGTATTTATGGTCAAGGGTTAGCAGGGCCATCCAAATAGAATATGTGGTATGGGCTTTTTTAGTAGGTCATTATAACGCCCCGAGACCGATGTGCCAGGTGTCCTCCAGTTATTCGCTGTTAGTGTGTGTCATTGCTTGCGTGTCATGTCATCATGTGCATTTCATTTGCATACATGTTCGTCTCATGCATCCGAGCATTTTTTCCCGTTGTCCGTTTTGCATTCCAGTGTTCCGTTCTCCTCCGGTGGTCCTTTCTACCTTCTTCTCGTGTGTGGGGATTAAACATTTCCGGATTGGACCGAGACTTGCCAAGAGGCCTTGGTTTACTACCGATAGACCGCCTGTCAAGTTTTCGTACCATTTGGAGTTCGTTTGATGCTCCAACGGTTAACCGGGGGACCGAAAAGGCCTCGTGTGTGTTGCAGCCCAACACCCCTCCAAGTTGGCCCAAAACCCACCCAAACTGCTTCCATCCTCTCGGTCGTTCGATCACAATCGCGTGGCCGCAAGCCGCACCTCATTTGGACTCTCCTAGCTCCCTCTGCCTATAAATATACCCTCCACGTCCATTTTCGCGGACGAAACCCTAGATCCCACATTCTCGCGCCGACGGACATGTCCGCTTCCACGCCGGACATGTCCGCCACTCCCCCCCACGTCGCCCCGGCCAATCGGAGCGTGCCACGTCAGCCGGCCGCCGCCCTCGCCCAACCGGACGCCGCCACGCATCCCCGCACCCACTTCCCCGCCGCGCGGGCCCGCCATGCCCAGATCCGGCCCGCGCCGGGCCGAACCGGGCCTGCTCCGCCGCCATGCAGCCCGCAAGCTGCCTTCACCATCGTGCCCTGCCGCCGTCGTGGAACTCCGGCGAGCCTTCGCCGGATCCCCGCCCGGTATCTCCTTTCGCCGAGGCACGCCTCACCGCCGCCACCTCAGTCGCTGTGTTCGCCGCCGACCACCACGCCGCCTGCACCAGGTCCCCGACCACCGCGCCGCCCCATCTCGTTCTGCCCTGGATCGGTCTCTCCTCACCTCTCTCTCTGCACTTTGACAGGGATCGCGCCGCCGCCTCGATCCGCTCCTGCCATCGTCTGGAGTCCCTCCGAGCTCGGATCCGGCACCCTCTCCTCTGGAACCGCCCATTCCCGTAGCTCCCCGTGGTACCCGCCTACTGGAGTCGATGATTGCGCCGCCGTTGACCTAGGGCGCCGCCGCCCCTGTTCTTGTTCGTGCGCCAGGCGCGAGGAGGACGGCGCCCTCGCTCGCATGGGCCGCCTTCCTCTCCTCAGGCCCAACAACCTCTGGCCCAGGCCGCCTCCTCTTCGCATGGGCCAAGCCCAGGGTGAGCAAACCCCTATCCTCCGCCCCCGTGCGACTTTTACTATTTGGCGCTCACTGAAAAACCACCAAGTCCCCGAAGTTTCCAGATTCATATGCCTCTGTTCATCGTGCCGTAACTTTGCATCCGTAGCTCCATTTTGCACATATAGTATGTCAAAGTGCTCGTCTCAGAGAGCACATCATTTCATCTCATTGCATCATTTTCATTTGAGTTCAGCTTGATGCCCGAAATGCTGTTAGAAGAGTGCTACTTGAGATAATTGTCAGATCTGTTGCTCCATTTAGATATTTGTCATTTTTGCCATGATTTTTGTGTGCATGATATGCCCATGAGTTCTACATATGTTTTGTTAAGGGTTTTGTCATCTTTCCAGAGGTGCAACCCATGTATTTCGTGATGTGTGTGGTGACTAGCACAAGCTTGCAAAGTGAGGCACTTGGTAATGCTGATTTCAGGGACTTAGCATTTCCACTAAGTCCATGACCTGTTTATCTCATATGGCCATATGTTCATGTTGTTTCCTAGTGATCCGTGCCTCTTTTGAGGATGATCAGTAAGGATGTTTTGTTACTCTTGTAGTGCTCTATACATCCATGTCTTTGTTTGCAATTATGGAGCATCCTATCTTGAGTCAATCGAGCTCTAGTTTTGCTACTTCGTGAATCCGGGCAGATTGTCTACTTGTTAGCGATTTTGCCGAGGATGTTGTAGTTGATCCGTGCATGCTATGCTATTGTTCTTGACATGTCTAGCTTGCATTTTGAGTATTCTTGATGGGTGTATGCTTAGCTTGTCATGACTTGCTTTGTAGTGAGTGCATCGAGCTCGTAAACATGCCTACTTGATATCTGTTTTGCATGCTCCAGTCTTCACTAAGTCTGGGAACTGATTATGTTTTTGCCATGTTCACATGCCTGCAATTGTATTTTGTGATCCCTTATGGCTCAAGGTCACTAAGGGACTTTTGTTAAGCTCTTTGAGTAGCTCCATGCCATGCTTTACTTTTCCATGTTCAGGTCCTGTAGCATATAGTTTTCATGCTCCGAAGTGTGCTACCTGATCTGAAATTCCAGACAAGTGTTAATTTCACTAAGTCTGAAACCTATTTACCAATTGCATTTTTGCCATGCTTGTTTGAACCTGTTAATGGATGAATTAGCCGTAGCTCAGTGTTCATCTTTTGTTAAGAATCATGTATGGATCCCTGCCATGTATTGTGTTGCTATGTTTGGGTGTTGTAGCATGTTTAACTTGTTGCATTTAGATGGCTACTTGCTGTTTATCGCAGATTGGTGCCATATTTGATTTGCTTGCCATTTCCAAGCTGTAACTCCGATTCCGGTGATCTTTATATCGTTTTCAAGCGATTTCATCTCACCTTTCCAGTGGCACACTTGGATTTCCAAGTTGAGGCCAGGTTCATGCATTCCTTTGCAAATCATGCATATGCATCGCATCCCGCATCCCGCATATCATACCATGTTCATGTGTGGTTTGTTTACTATGTTGTGTGCTTCTTTCTGGTGTTTGCTTCTTTGGGTTGGTTCCGGTAACGTCGCCTTGTGAGGACCCGTTCGTCTACGTTCCGTTTGTCTTCTTCATGGACTCGTTCTTCTTCCTTGCGGGATTTCAGGCAAGATGATCATACCCTCGAAATCACTTCTATCTTTGCTTGCTTAGTTGCTCGCTCTTTTGATATGCCTATGCTGCGATACCTACCACTTGCTTATCATGCCTCCCATATTGTTGAACCAAGCCTCTAACCCACCTTGTCCTAGCAAACCGTTGATTGGTTATGTTACCGCTTTGCTCATTCCCTCTTATAACGTTGTTAGTTGCAGGTGAAGATTGAAGTTTTGTTCCTTGTTGGAACATGGAGATGTTGTTCCTTGTGGGAACATATTTTACTTGTTGGGATATCACAATATATCTTATTTAATTAATGCATCTATATACTTGGTAAAGGGTGGAAGGCTCGGCCTTATGCCTGGTGTTTTGTTCCAGTCTTACCGCCCTAGTTTCCGTCATATCGGTGTTATGTTCCCGGATTTTGCGTTCCTTACGCGGTTGGGTTATAATGGGAACCCCTTGACAGTTCGCTTTGAATAAAACTCCTCCAGCAAGGCCCAACCTTGGTTTTACCATTCGCCACCTAGCCTTTTTTCCCTTGGGAGTCGCGCATCCCGATGGTCATCTTTATTTTAACCCTCCCGGGCCAGTGCTTGTCTAAGTGTTGGTCCAAACGAGAGCCACTTGCGGCGCCACCTCGGGGAAACTTGAGGGCTGGTTTTAGCTGTACATAGTGTTCATCCGGTGTTGCCCTGAGAACGAGATATGTGCAGCTCCTATCAGGATGTCGGCGCATCGGGCGGTCTTGCTGGACTTGTTTTACCATTGTCGAGGATGTCTTGTAGAACTGGGATACCGAGTCTGATCGGAATGTCTCGGCAGGAGGTCTATTCCTTCGTTGACCGTGAGAGCTTGTCATGGGCTAATTTGGGACACCCCTACAGGGATTCAAACTTTCAAAAGTCGTGCCCGCGATTATGGGCAGATGGGAATTTGTTAATGTCCGGTTGTAGAAAACCTAAAGTTGACCTTAATTAAAATGCATCCACCGCGTGTGTAACCGTGATGGTCTCTTTCCGGTGGAGTCCGAGAAGTGAACACGGTTGTTGGAGTTATGCTTGACGTAGGTTGTTTTAGGATCACTTCTTGATCATACTTTTATCGACCGTGCCTTGCTTTCTCTTCTCGCTCTCTTTTGCGTATGTTAGCCACCATATATGCTAGTCGCTTGCTGCAGCTCCACCTCATACCTTTACCTTACCCATAAGCTTAAATAGTCTTGATCGCGAGGGTGCGAGATTGCTGAGTCCTCGTGGCTCACAGATACTTCCAAAACCAGCTTGCAGGTGCCGTTGAACCGTGCAGATGACGCAACAAAGCTCAGGAGGAGCTCGATGAAGATCTTGTTCTTTGTGTTGTTTCGTTCTAGTTGATCAGTAGTGGATCCCAGTTGGGGTCGATCGGGGCCTTTGTCACATTTGGGGTTCTTCTTTTATTTTGGTTCCGTAGTCGGACCTTGATTGTATTTGGATGTTGTAATGCTTTATTCATGTAATTGTGTGAAGTGGCGATTGTAAGCCAACTATGTATCTTTTTCCCCTATTATATTACTTGGGTTGTGTGAAGATTACCTCACTTGCGACATTGCTTTCAATGCGGTTATGCCTCTAAGTCGTGCTTCGACACGTGGGAGATATAGCCGCATCGAGGGCGTTACAAGTTGGTATTAGAGCCTTCCCCGACCTTAGGAGCCCCATTGCTTGATCGTTATTAGCGGCCGAGTTGTGTCTAGAAAAATGTTTTGAGTCATTTAGGAATTATATATCGGAGAGTTTAGGAATTCTTTTTTACTTCCCAGTCTCCTCATCACTCTGGTAAGGCATCCTGACGTAGAGTTTTGACTCTTCTCTTCTCAAATTTCACAAAAAAAAATTAGGATCATGCGGGTATCTTGGAATCATTCCGATGGTTTTGTGACGACAACATTGTCTTGGTGCCTCCTGTCAGGGGTTTTGTGGAAGTGTCCCGGGGAGTTGAGCTCTGAGGTGTTGTCGTCATAATTTTATCGTTGCAGTTCTGGAATACCTGAGTTTAGTACGCCGACATCGAAAATCTCTTTTATGGAGTTCATTGGTGAGATAACCTCGACGCCACCCAGTACTGGGGCGGGAGTTCGGGAGTATCGCCATAACTTGTATGACGGATGCTTTTCGAAGGTTGAGGTAGACGATTTCCGAAGGTTTCTTGGTTATGTGTTGAAGGATGGATACAGCTGGATGTAGGATTTGCTAGATTTGGGTGAGATATTATGCTTCCCCTGTATCCCCAACACCTGATTGCATAACCGGAAAGGTTCGGGAGTTTCACAGGTGGGAAATCAAGTAGCTCTTAGGATATCTTTCCGACAGATGTATGATATGAAATTGGGGTTCGACGTCTAGTGGTCCGCCTATTCACGATCGGTTTTACAGTGGTCTCGTTGTGTCTTAAAGAGTCCTTGGCTTTGCCGACTCCGGGACGCTTCGTATGTCATGTGCACTGCCTTGTACATGATGGTGCTGTACGATCGAGCCCGTGTAGGCCCCACCATGAAAACTTTGGACGAAATCTCTATCATATGTTTGTTCTGGCTTATTCTGCAAGCCAATCCTTTGTTTTGTCTTGAGTTGTGGTATTCGAGTTGCTTCGAAGTCAAATGTTGATTCCATACCTTTCCCAAACGGTGTTCTCATACTCCGATGTGAATACTAATCCTTCTTGATCATCAAGATTGTCATGTCAATCCTCTTCTCAACCGGTGTGATTCTCTTCAAGTGGATCCGATCATTTCAATATCAGCAAGATCAAGTATCAGTTCTTCTCAACGCTGTTGTCTTCATCCGTTCCAAGTTGACTTTGTTTTTCCCACCCACCCACCCTTTTTCTTCAAGGACTCAGATTTCTTAATCAAGTATCATCTCATTGATGAGAAGTCTCTCCATTCTTTTCCATCAATATTCTTACCCGGTGATTTTCATGAAGAGTCTAACGGAGATTCAAGTTCATCATTCTCCATTCTTTCCTTTTCCGGTGGATCCAATTCAAGCTTTCGGTGTTGATCATATTCTTTTCTGTATTTCAAATGCTTTTCTCGTGCCGGTGCACCTCATAACCATTCATTTCTCGCTATTCAATTGTTCCGGAGTGCTGAAGATGTCTCAAAGGTTCATGCTTCCACTCTACATTCGTTAAAGCTCTCTCGAGGATGTTCCCTCATTCAAGTCATTTAATTCAACCGGTGCTTTCTCTCTTTTTAATTGTTCTACGGTGTTTCTTTTGAGTGGGCCCTAACCCACAGGTCTTTTCCCAGGATCTTACCTGACTCTTCTTATTTTCCCGGAGCTATCCTCAAATTTCTTTTTGAAGTTTGATGTAAGAATGATTTATCATCAGTCAAATGTCCTTCTCCAAGATCAGTTAAATTCTTTTCATCGTTGGCTCAACCTTTCCATTCTTCATTCCGGAGTGTCTAAATAATTCATGGTGGTGTTTCTCGTCGTCATTCTCGGATTTGAAGACCGAAGAAGAATTCTCCTCCATATCTTGCTCCATTCTCTCTAGGATTCATGGTGCTAGCTTGTTGCCATCCTCTCATAATTGTTTTCGATTGTGAGAATTCTTTTCACTCATCCGGGGTAATTTAGAGTATGTTCAGTTTGATTATACGGAGCCCATCATCTGAGATTTATTCATTCTCGGCTTTCAACTATGGTTCTCCAAATCTTACCGATGCTTCGTTCAAGTGATCTCTAATCAGTTCGTGATCCCTTCGTTCTCATGTATCTAGATTCTCTCGAGCATCTTCATTCATTTGCTATTTTTTCCCGGTGTTTCTTTATCTTCTCTTCGTTCATTTTCAATTTTTACGGTGGTTCTTCCAAGATTTTGTCTTCCTTCGTTCATCATATCAATTTATTCGTTGTTTCAACCCGACCGGTGGTTCATGGAAGACCTTTCAAAATTGACGCTATATCTATCTTAATCCTTTCTACGAGAATAAGTAGTATGCCAATTCCATTGCTTGTCATCAATTTTAATTGGTGAAGGTTAAGCATAATGTAATTCTTATTCTTGGTTTCAAGTGCTCATCTTTCTTTTCCAGAGCTCCAAGCTATTTCAATTATATCACCACGGAGATTCATCTAAATCATTACAAGGTTTCACCTTGTGTTTTCAACTTCTCTCTCTTTTCATTATCTTTTGTTTACCGGAGTTCTTCATGAAGGTTCTACATGATGGTTCATCTATGATTTAATTCATTCTCGAAGTGTTCATCGAGATTCTTTTCTAAGAAGCTCAAGCTTTCTTCATCTTGCTATCCAGAGTGCAATTCTTTCTTCCGTATCATTGGAGGTGGTATTATGTCATTCTTGATAATGTGAGTTCATGTTTTCATGATTCACATGCTGTCAAGATTGGGATATTTTAAATCCATCAATCTCGTCATTGGAGCTATCTTGGGTTATATTTCACCTAAAGTCTTCCCTAAGGATTGTTGCTATTTATGGTGTTTATAAATGACCCAAGTTATTCATCTATCCTCCCGGTGAAATAAGTTTCTCGTCTCCTTGTTCTTATCAATCCAATTCTTTTCCCGTGAGTGGCAGGTTGTCAACTCATAATTGGAGATGTACTCCATAAGACCATATCAACCTTATTATTTTCGTTGGTGGTTGTTCCAACAACTCCGTTCGACCCTTCTCCTAAAGATGCCTTGTCAAGCCCTTTTGTGGCAGATGTTGGCATTTTCTCCTCATTTCTCCTATTTTAATTATCTATCTTCTATTCTTCGTTCCGGAGGCATTGCGATGTTGTTCTTTTCACCCATCATCTCATTTTGTCAAAGATCATGTTCTTTTCATGCCTATCCATTTAACTGGAGTGTTGTGCCCTTTTTCTCAAGTTCTTTTCGCCTTATCAAGTCTTGCATCCTTTCTCAACCGGAGTGCTGTTCGAATTTGGGCTTCCTTGTTCCTCTTCCCTACCGGAGTGTTTTCAACTTTGTTCTTCTTTGTTGCATTATTCCTTCAATTTGTTCAACCTCTCAAGGTTCTTTGGTTTCACTCGTTTGTCAAAGGAGCAACTTAGTTTTACCTCTTCTCTTTCTTTTCCGTTGTCCCTCCGGTGCCATTTTTAGATCTCGGGACGATATCCTCTCGTAGTGGTGGAGTGTTGTAACGCCCCGAGACCGATGTGCCAGGTGTCCTCCAGTTATTCGCTATTGGTGTGTGTCATTGCTTGCGTGTCATGCATTGCATATCATGTCATCATGTGCATTTCATTTGCATACATGTTCGTCTCATGCATCCGAGCATTTTTTCCCGTTGTCCGTTTTGCATTCTGGCGTTCCGTTCTCCTCCGGTGGTCCTTTCTACCTTCTTCTCGTGTGTGGGGATTAAACATTTCCGGATTGGACCGAGACTTGCCAAGCGGCCTTGGTTTACTACCGGTAGACTGCCTGTCAAGTTTTCGTACCATTTGGACTTCGTTTGATGCTCCAACGGTTAACCGGGGGACCGAAAAGGCCTCGTGTGTGTTGCAGCCCAACACCCCTCCAAGTTGGCCCAAAACCCACCAAAACCCCTTGCATCCTCTCGGTCGTTCGATCACGATTGCGTGGCCGCAAACCGCACCTCATTTGGACTCTCCTAGCAACCTCTGCCTATAAATATGCCCTCCCCGTCCATTTTCGCGGACAAAATCCTAGATCCCACCTTCTCACGCCGACGGACACGTCCGCTTCCGCGCCGGACATGTCCGCCGCTCCCCTCCACGTCGCCCCGGCCAATCGGAGCGTGCCACATCAGCCGACCGCCGCCCTCGCCCAACCGGACGCCGCCACGCGTCCCCGCGCCCACTTCCCCGCCGCGCGGGCCCGCCATGCCCGGATCCGGCCCGCGCCGGGCCGAACCAGGCCTGCTCCACCACCGCGCAGCCCGCAAGCTGCCTTCACCATCGCTCCCCACCGCCATCATGGAACTCCGGCGAGCCTTCGCTGGATCCCCGCCCGGTATCTCCTTCCGCCGAGGCGCGCCTCGCCGCCGCCACCTCAGTCGCCGTGTTCGCCGCCGACCACCGCCCCGCCCCATCTCGTTCTGCCCTGGATCGGTCTCTCCTCACCTCTCTCTCTCTGCACTTTGACAGGGATCGCGCCGCCGCCTCGATCCGCTCCTGCCGTCGTCTGGAGTCCCTCCGAGCTCGGATCCGGCACCCTCTCCTCTGGAACCGCCCATTCCCGTAGCTCCCCGTGGTACCCGCCTACTGGAGTCGATGATTGCGCCGCCGTTGACCTAGGGCGCCGCCGCCCCTGTTCTTGTTCGTGCGCCAGGCGCGAGGAGGACGGCGCCCTCGCTCGCATGGGCCGCCTTCCTCTCCTCAGGCCCAACAACCTCTGGCCCAGGCCGCCTCCTCTTCGCATGGGCCAAGCCCAGGGTGAGCAAACCCCTATCCTCCGCCCCCGTGCGACTTTTACTATTTGGCGCTCACTGAAAAACCACCAAGTCCCCGAAGTTTCCAGATTCATATGCCTCTGTTCATCGTGCCGTAACTTTGCATCCGTAGCTCCATTTTGCACATATAGTATGTCAAAGTGCTCGTCTCAGAGAGCACATCATTTCATCTCATTGCATCATTTTCATTTGAGTTCAGCTTGATGCCCGAAATGCTGTTAGAAGAGTGCTACTTGAGATAATTGTCAGATCTGCTGCTCCATTTAGATATTTGTCATTTTTGCCATGATTTTTGTGTGCATGATATGCCCATGAGTTCTACATATGTTTTGTTAAGGGTTTTGTCATCTTTCCAAAGGTGCAACCCATGTATTTTTGTGATGTGTGTGGTGACTAGAAAAAGCTTGCAAAGTGAGGCACTTGGTAATGCTGATTTTAGGGACTTAGCACTAAGTCCTTGACCTGTTTATCTCATATGGCCATATGTTCATGTTGTTTCCTAGTGATCCGTGCCTCTTTTGAGGATGATCAGTAAGGATGTTTTGTTACTCTTGTAGTGCTCTATACATCCGTGTCTTTGTTTGCAATTATGGAGCATCCTATCTTGAGTCAATCGAGCTCTAGTTTTGCTACTTCGTGAATCCGGGCAGATTGTCTACTTGTTAGCGATTTTGCCGAGGATGTTGTAGTTGATCCGTGCATGCTATGCTATTGTTCTTGACATGTCTAGCTTGCATTTTGAGTATTCTTGATGGGTGTATGCTTAGCTTGTCATGACTTGCTTTGTAGTGAGTGCATCGAGCTCGTAAACATGCCTACTTGATATCTGTTTTGCATGCTCCAGTCTTCACTAAGTCTGGGAACTGATTATGTTTTTGCCATGTTCACATGCTTGCAATTGTATTTTGTGATCCCTTATGGCTCAAGGTCACTAAGCGACTTTTGTTAAGCTCTTTGAGTAGCTCCATGCCATGCTTTACTTTTCCATGTTCAGGTCCTGTAGCATATAGTTTTCATGCTCCGAAGTGTGCTACCTGATCTGAAATTCCAGACAAGTGTTAATTTCACTAAGTCTGAAACCTATTTACCAATTGCATTTTTGCCATGCTTGTTTGAACCTGTTAATGGATGAATTAGCCGTAGCTCAGTGTTCATCTTTTGTTAAGAATCATGTATGGATCCCTGCCATGTATTGTGTTGCTATGTTTGGGTGTTGTAGCATGTTTAACTTGTTGCATTTAGATGGCTACTTGCTGTTTATCGCAGATTGGTGCCATATTTGATTTGCTTGCCATTTCCAAGCCGTAACTCCGATTCCGGTGATCTTTATATCGTTTTCAAGCAATTTCATCTCACCTTTCCAGTGGCACACTTGGATTCCCAAGTTGAGGCCAGGTTCATGCATTCCTTTGCAAATCATGCATATGCATCGCATCCCGCATCCCGCATATCATACCATGTTCATGTGTGGTTTGTTTACTATGTTGTGTGCTTCTTTCTGGTGTTTGCTTCTTTGGGTTGGTTCCGGTAACGTCGCCTTGTGAGGACCCGTTCGTCTACGTTCCGTTTGTCTTCTTCATGGACTCGTTCTTCTTCCTTGCGGGATTTCAGGCAAGATGATCATACCCTCGAAATCACTTCTATCTTTGCTTGCTTAGTTGCTCGCTCTTTTGATATGCCTATGCTGCGATACCTACCACTTGCTTATCATGCCTCCCATATTGTTGAACCAAGCCTCTAACCCACCTTGTCCTAGCAAACCGTTGATTGGTTATGTTACCGCTTTGCTCATTCCCTCTTATAACGTTGTTAGTTGCAGGTGAAGATTGAAGTTTTGTTCCTTGTTGGAACATGGAGATGTTGTTCCTTGTGGGAACATATTTTACTTGTTGGGATATCACAATATATCTTATTTAATTAATGCATCTATATACTTGGTAAAGGGTGGAAGGCTCGGCCTTATGCCTGGTGTTTTGTTCCAGTCTTACCGCCCTAGTTTCCGTCATATCGGTGTTATGTTCCCGGATTTTGCGTTCCTTACGCGGTTGGGTTATAATGGGAACCCCTTGACAGTTCGCTTTGAATAAAACTCCTCCAGCAAGGCCCAACCTTGGTTTTACCATTCGCCACCTAGCCTTTTTTTCCCTTGGGAGTCGCGCATCCCGAGGGTCATCTTTATTTTAACCCCCTGGGCCAGTGCTTGTCTAAGTGTTGGTCCAAACCAGAGCCACTTGCGGCGCCACCTTGGGGAAACTTGAGGGCTGGTTTTAGCTGTACGTAGTGTTCATCCGGTGTTGCCCTGAGAACGAGATATGTGCAGCTCCTATCAGGATGTCGGCGCATCGGGCGGTCTTGCTGGACTTGTTTTACCATTGTCGAGGATGTCTTGTAGAACCGGGATACCAAGTCTGATCGGAATGTCTCGGGAGGAGGTCTATTCCTTTGTTGACCGTGAGAGCTTGTCATGGGCTAAGTTGGGACACCCCTGCAGGGATTTGAACTTTCGAAAGCCGTCCCCGCGGTTATGGGCAGATGGGAATTTTTTAATGTCCGGTTGTAGAAAACCTGAAGTTGACCTTAATTAAAATGCATCAACCGCGTGTGTAACCATGATGGTCTCTTTCCAGCGGAGTCCGGGAAGTGAACACGGTTGTTGGAGTTATGCTTGACGTAGGTTGTTTTAGGATCACTTCTTGATCATACTTTTATCGATCGTGCCTTGCTTTCTCTTCTCGCTCTCTTTTGCGTATGTTAGCCACCATATATGCTAGTCGCTTGCTGCAGCTCCACCTCATACCTTTACCTTACCCATAAGCTTAAATAGTCTTGATCGCGAGGGTGCGGGATTGCTGAGTCCCCATGGCTCACAGATACTTCCAAAACCAGCTTGCAGGTGCCGTTGAACCGTGCAGATGACGCAACCAAGCTCAGGAGGAGCTCGATGAAGATCTTGTCCTTTGTGTTGTTTCGTTCTAGTTGATCAGTAGTGGAGCCCAGTTGGGCTTGATCGGGGCCTTTGTCGCATTTGGGGTTCTTCTTTTATTTTGGTTCCGTAGTCGGACCTTGATTGTATTTGGATGTTGTAATGCTTTATTCATGTAATTGTGTGAAGTGGCGATTGTAAGCCAACTATGTATCTTTTTCCCCTATTGTATTACTTGGGTTGTGTGAAGATTACCTCACTTGCGACATTGCTTTCAATGCGGTTATGCCTCTAAGTCGTGCTTCGACACGTGGGAGATATAGCCGCATCGAGGGCGTTACAGTCATCCAACCAGATTAGGGTTTATCGATGACGAGCAGCTGACATTAGTAATAACTATGAGTTGATATCACACTTCTATATGTATAACACAAGAGGCAGTTGATCTACTTAATCAAGTACTAAGATACCCCAGCCCATGCATTAGTCGCAAGTACCCCATATGCCCTATTTTTAGCAAAGCCATGCTAAAATTCACGGAAAATTTCAGCATGACCTTTGCTGAAAATAGGACATATGGAGTACCCGAATTTGCCGGAACGGAAGTTAATCGACATTCTGGCAAACTCAAGGGCCTCTCGGGGTACCTGCAAAATCATCACGACACGATTGGTCAGAGACAAAAACCAGCAAAGTAGCAAAGTTACTGACGTGTTTTACAGAAATTGTTTTCTGTAAAAGATGATCATCATCTTTACATGTCTTTCTCAATGTGATCACAGAAACAAAGCAGCACCACAATGTGCCTCTACTTTCATATGGATGAAAAGGCCACATGCCATATGGTCCTCTACTTTCATATGGACAAAATAAAAGTTCACACATATAAATGGAAATGAAAAAGGATTGTAGGAAATGAAAAAGAATTATGCTCAAAGAACAATGGTAACAACAAAGATGATAAGTATATTTGAAACAAGAAAACAATACATGCATAGGCTATATTTGAAACAAGATATTCTGCCAATCTTTGTTAACTGAAGCTAAGATGATAAGTATATCTAGAGTGCATTATCTACGATTCTTATCTAGCTAAAATAAAAGGAGAAAATTGCTTATTTCCACCTAACAAATATTTTGGCTTGCTGATCTAGGTTGAAGGCATTTTTGTCATCGATGTTAGTCAAATCTGAACCTTACATCAAATACACTTCCCAATGTTCACTGAAATTTAGAGAATAGATTGAGAGAGATAGCAGCAGCAAGAAGTTGAGGTTTAGACAATGAAGTGGAACAACATGGGTGCAAGGAGATGGAGTAGAAGCAGTAGAGAGCGGCAACAAGCAGTAGAGAGCGGCGTCACACCATCTCCAAAAAGAGACACCTCTCAGCACATCAGCATCAACATCCAGGGAGGAGCTGCATGACACCATCTCCAAAAAGAGACCACCACAAAGCCAGAATGCTTTGCTTTCTTACTCTTCTTACTCCTCCTTTTAACACAACCAGAAAGCTACCACCACCTAAATAACAAACACCTCCTTGGATATGCTAAAACCACAAAATGATCACGGTAGTGTGTTTGTGGCATCCGTGCATGTGCAAAGATATGCTAAAACTTAGCTCAGCAACCAACAGAAAGTAACTTAGCCCAAGAACAAGCTTTGTGAAAACCAATAAGTCACACATTATCTCGATTCAACAACTACATTGGGAACTATTACAAAAACTGAGAAAACATTATGCATGCTCTTTGAACATGTACATTGAAGAATGAAAAACAACTATCTGGTGAGGGCTCTTTTGCTCTGAATTCATTGAAGAATGACAAACAACTATCTGGCCATTAGCAGCAGCAGTAGCTAGGGGCAGCAGGCAGCACTAGCAAAGAAGCAGCGGCGCAACAAGCAAGAGCAGCAGCAGTGCAAGAGCGGCGGCGATGGCAAGAGCAGCATGAAGCAAAAGCAGCAGCGACAATGGCGCTATAGGCAGAAGCAGTAGCAGGCGAGCAGCAGAAGCAGAATAGAAGCAACGGTGTGGTCGGCTGCGGGCGACGACAGGCACATGGGGGCGCGATGCAGCAGCGGCAGCATGTTAGCGGTGAGCTCGGGGACGGCAAACGACGACGAATTGAGGCGAAGTAAAGGGGGTCCGGAGGAGAAGCTCACCACGAAGCCGGGGACGTGGTCGGGGAGGCCGGGGATGGACCAGAGCGAGACGGGGCAGGGGACGTGGTCAACATGGTCGGGGAGGACGACGGCGATGTACAATGACGGGGCCACGCGCAGGACGAGACGTCGAGAGGTGGCTGCTTCTCCTTGCGAGGTGGATGCGCTGCTGCTTCTCCTTGTCGGCGGGGGGTCGGCGGCGGCAGTGGAGAGTGGGCGCGGGGGG
>NC_057812.1:672636203-672658037 GCF_018294505.1 Triticum aestivum
TTTATGAATGTGAAAAAAAAAATCAAATTTGAAAAAATATTAACAAATTCAATCGGCGGCGGTGGTGGAGCGGGGGAGGGTGCGGTGGGTCGTTGGCGGCGGTGGAGCGGGGGAGGGTGCGGGGGGTGCTCGGAGGCGAGGGGGGTCTGGCGAGGGGGGATAGCGATCGAGATGGAGGCCGGGGATCGAGATCGAGTGTCCTCATGAATATTCAATATTTTTTCATATTGAATATGAAAAATATCATCAAATTTGAAAAAATATTCATGAATTCAAAAAGTGCCCATGAAATTTTAAAATATTCATGAGTTCAAAAAGTGCCCATGAAATACAATCGAAAAATGAAGACTACGATTTAAATACAATCGATCTTAGCTAGCTATCTTTTCACAATCTTCTTGCCCTTCTTTTTCGCAAATGGAGTTCTTCTGTTGAACGGATGTCCTTTAGGTAGGGTGGTCCTGCTTCTTCTTGTGGTGTATGGCACTTCATCGTCATCGTCATGTTCCATCTTCGGGTCGCCGTACTTGTCGAAGTCTTGCTCATTGGTGACTCCATCCATTCCGATGATCTTCCTTTTGCCTCTCCTCACGACAACACGACTGGGCTTTGATGGGTCGATAATGAAGAAGCATTGGTCCACTTGGGAAGCCAGTACCCATGGCTCATTTTTCACGGTGACGTTTGCGCCCGCGGTCTTGGATTTAGCTTCGGGTATAACCATGGTGGTGAAATATCGGTCTTCTTTTAGGACGCTCTTGGCCCATCCGACATGGAACATCAGGACCTTCTCTCTAGCATAGCTCAGCTCCCAGATCTCCTCGATGCTTCCGTAGTATCTGTCCTTGTCGTTACCGGTGTAGGATTTCATCGTTACCCCGGAGTTCTGATAACCATCGCTCTTCATGTCCTTGTCCTCGGTGAAGAATGTGTAGTCGTTGATATCGTAAGCCTCATTGGTCATCAGGTTGTGCTCGGCGCCCTGTGACAAGGCGAATATGAGTTTTTTCTTCTGCAGAAGAATCCTCATGTAAAGGGTACGACAGAAGCTTCTCCTTGAACCAACGCGTGAAACATGAGTTGTGCTCTTTGATTATATCTCCTTCCGTCCTCTGTTGGCCTCGGTCATTGTATGTCTTCTCAATAAAGGTTTTGTGCTCTACCACCCAAGGATCGACCATGTCTATGTGTTGTAGCGTGACTAGGTTTGCTCTTTCAAAGTCGATGAGTCGACCATCGAAGTCGACATGCATTTCGCGGCGACCCGCGCGGTGACCCCATCCAGCGAGCCTGCCGAGGTGCCTGTTGACGGGTAGACCAACAGGGTTCTCGATGCCTAGATAATTCGTGCTGTAGGAGATGCACTCTTCGGTCAGAAAGCCCCTGGCTATGCTTCCCTCTGGACGTGACATGTTGCGAACGTATCCTTTGATGACACCATTCATCCTTTCGAACGGCATCATGCTGTGCAGGAACGTCGGCCCGAGTTGGATGATATCCTCCATGATATGGACCAGCAGATGCACCATAACGTCGAAGAATGCGGGCGGGAAGTACATCTCAAGCTCGCATAGTATCACCACGATCTCTTCGTGTAGCCTTCTTAGTTGCCTCACGCCAACCGACTTCCAAGAGATGACGTCGAAAAAGTTGCATAGGCCAAATAGCGTTTCACGGACGTGCGCATCCATGATCCCACGGATTGCAACTGGAAGTATCTGTGTCATCAACACGTGACAGTCATGAGACTTCATCCCACTGAACTTCTGCTTTGTGGGTCTAGGTATCTTCTTATCTTCCCCGCGTAACCGTAAGGAAGTTTTACTTCTACGAGGCAGGTGAAAAACTGCTCGATCTCCTCCTGACTTAGAGTGAAGCACGCGGGAGGGTAGTCATTTCTGGTCTTCTTGGCCTTTTTGCCTTTGCAACGACTTTCCGTGTCCTGCTTCGCCTCATAATCATCATCATCATTAGCATGAAGCTCCTCCCAAATGCCCATTGATTTCAAGTCTGCCCTTGCTTTCAGCCCATCTTTGGTCCTCTCTGGCATGTTGAGCAGGGTACCAAGCAGACTCTCACACACGTTCTTCGTGATATGCATGACATCAAGGCTGTGAGGCGCACGGTGGATCTTCCAGTATGGCAAGTCCCAGAATACAGACCTCGTTTTCCATACCTTCAGCAGCGGCTCTGGTGCCTTTCTCTTCTTTCCCGGCTCAGGCGCCTTTTGTTTCTTTCCGGCAGTGGGCAATCTTTCCAATTTTTCAACAGCTCGTCTATTTCCTCGCCACTCCTCGTACGCGGGCGTCTTCGGGGTTCGGTTTCACCATCGAATAGATCCTTGCATTTTCTCCATGGGTCATCGTCGCGAAGCCACCTTCGATGTCCCATGAACACAATTTTCGAAGACCCGGGATCTCTGTCTAGCTGGTGGTACGTTGTGTCATCCATGCACCTGACGCATCCAGAAAATCCGTGGACCACCTGCCCCGCGACATATCCGTAACTGAGATAATCGTGCACCGTCGTGAGTAGTGCGGCTCTCATAGGGAAATATTCTTTCTCTGCGGTGTCCCACGTATTGGCTGGCGTTTTCCATAGTGTGTCTAGCTCCTCTTTTAGCAGCCCCAGATACAGATTGATGTCATTCCCTGGTTGTTTCGGCCCTTCAATTAGCATAGTCATGTGAATGTACTTCCTCTTCAAGCACAACCAGGGGGGAAGGTTGTACATCCACACAAACACAGGCCAGGTGCTATGTGTGCTTCTCTGGCTGCCAAACAGATTGACTCCATCGGTGCTCACGCCCAGCACGATGTTCCTTGGATCATCCCCAAATTCTGGATGTACGAAGTTCAACGCTTGCCACTGGCTCGCATCCTTAGGGTGACTCAGCATCTTGTCTTTTTTATTTATCTTCGAATCATTTCCGTCATCTTCTCACTTCTTCTCCTCCCTATCCGCGTGCCAACGTAGGAGCTTTGCTAACTTAGGGTCCGTGAAATACCGCTGCAGACGAGGAGTGATCGGGAAGTACCACACCACTTTTCGAGGAGCTTTCTTCCTCTTCTTGTATCGAGTGACGCCGCACACCGGACATATGGTAGACTCCGCGTGCTCGTCCCAATAAATGATGCAATTGTTCATGCACACATGGTATTTCACGTGCGGTAAATCCAGAGGACACACGATTTTCTTTGCCTCCTCGAAACTGGTCGGGCACTTGTTCCCCTTGGGAAGACGTTCGTGCCAGAATGACATGTTCTCGTCGAAGCATGCGTCGGTCATTTTTTACCTTCATCTCCAGAGCCATGAGCGTTACTTTCAGGCGGGTATCCTCGGGCCTACATCCTTCATACAATGCAGTAACCGCGTCTATCTCCAGTTGATCCAGCTTGGCTTTCTCTCGGGCGGCAGCTCTTGCGTTATCCGTCTGCTTGAGAAGCAGCTCTTGAATATGAGGGTCCTGCACCCAGCCTCCATCGTCGTCTGCTCTGGCATCTTCATCTTCATGATCATGCCCTTCGTCTTGATCTTCCTCATCATCATGTCCAGCATCTTCTACATGATGACTGTGTACAGCATCACCGTCGTGATGATGTCCTGGAGATTCTTCGTCTTCTCGCCCGCCCTCGCCGCGGTGGTTGCCTTCCTCATTTCTTGCCCGGCCCCCATGGACGATTCATAGTAATCTTCATCACCTTGCCACCGATAGCCATCCATGAAACCACGCAAGAGCAGGTGGTCCGCACCTGCCCGGAATCCGGGTCCGCAATAAGGCTCTTCAGCTTGCATCTTCGACACGGACATCTTATCTTCGTCTCGTTCTTTTGAAGCATCTCGGCCTTCGCGGAGCTCAAAAACCTATTCACGATGCCTTCAGTCATCGTGCGGACCATGGTCGCCTGCGGGGTAGAGAAAACAATATTTTAGAACCAAGAAAAAAGTGGCATGACTTTCCCTAAAAATAGGACCAAAAAGAATGCATAGTGCCAAAATTCTCGCCGAAACAGAAATGAATCAACATTCCGGCAAAATATTGGCAACTATCGCATTTCAAATACTGGTACCTAGAAACACAAACATATATGCAACACCACAAACATATGCAACACCACAAGCATACATAGATCTAGCTAGGCCATAAAAAGTGCATGTGCACGTTGTTGGAGGGAGAAAAAAAGTAGATCTACAACATAAAGATAGCTTTCCGCTTACTTACCTATCAAAAAAACGTAATTTAACCACTTAATTTGGATGAATCTATGGTGCAAATGAGGTGAGGAGGATGAGGCAGCCGAGACAAGCTTGGAGGAGGAGGTGGAGAGAATGAAGTGGGGAAACTGAGTGTGTAGGTGTGGCTGTCCAAAATATCTAGCTGGTCGCAGGTTACTAATGGCGCATCACCCACAAATGCGCCATTAGTAACCCTGGTTACTAATTGCGCACCGGATTATGGTGCGCCATTAGTAGTTTTGCAAAAAAACAAAAAAACAGAATGATAGTAGTGGCGCACGTGGTGAGTGGTGCGCCATTACTAGTTAAACTAGTAATGGCGCACTGTTCCCTGGTGCGCCATTAGTATTTTTAGAAAAAAATATGTTAGTAGTGGCGCACCATTGGTGTGGTGCGCCATTAGTGTGATAGACACTAATGGCGCACCAGCACATGGTGCGCCACTGCTATATAGTAGTGGTGCACCACATGTCTCATGCGCCATTAGTGTCCATATTATCTATAACCCTTTTCCTAGTAGTGATGAATAATACTCTCATCCAAAGTGGCTTTAGAAGAAGTTTGCTCCCACTATTCCGAATGAGGAGAATTTTCCTTATGTGGAGACTAGTGAAATTTCTATGCTTGTAGATCACGAACATAATGCTTTATGTGCTGGTTATACTAGTGCAAATGCCCGTGCATTGCACCGGGCGAAATATTAAATATAACTTGCTCCACGTGCCATTATGAAACACCTTTTTAATCCAAAATTTTCAAACGTCATAAATAAGTTTACACTGAGTATTTCTTTTTGGACCATGTAATTTGGACGTACCCACAATGTTCGCCATGACCTATTTCAGATCCGCACTTTCATTTCATCCGAAAGAGTAGTTGTGTATGGAATAGTCTTTCAATCAATTTTATTTTTTGTGGTGCAAGATTCTAGATATTGAATGCAAGCATCATGCCAAATATCAACCAGAAAATCATGTGTTCCAATGAAATAGTACTACTATAGTTTATCCTATTAGTTCTCATAAAACTAACTGGATAACTATGTAGTGTCATCATCATTTTCGATAGTGTTGACATGCTGGCAAAAAGAATGTTCGGTTCTAGGTGCATATAAATCTGATGTATCTTGCGCCACCATGACAAAGCAAAGATTTATAGTTATTTGCGCCACCATATCAATATGTCCAGTGAGTGCTGCACCAAAGAGCACATAGAATTAGTACAAGACTGGAAGCTTTGGCTCAAAAAAGGTTAACCTCTACTATTGGTCAGCTCTACTGCACCAGAGAATTACAAACGTGGACATGATAAAATAAGGAACCATATAGGTGTATTACAAACATGAGTGGTGAAGCAAACATATCTTAGTTGTGGGTTCTAACCGTTGAAAGGAACATGATAAGAGTAGTTGAAAGATAGTAAATACTTGAAGCATCTATTATTTGAACCTTGACATTTTAATTCTCAGTATAACCTCCAAACCTACTGTTGCAACATAAGATTTGTCTATAATCTCAGCTGTAACAATTCTATGTTCTGTCACAAACTCTGCAGCAAAACAACAATCAGTTGTGAGTAAGACGAGAGAGAAAGACGGATCTGCCAAGAGCGTATGGGGCGAGAAAAGTACTGAACAGAGTAGTAGGGAGATGAACTTTGGGCGGATGGTCTCCAGGAGAACTACCGTAGGTGTGGATTTCTGAAGAAAAACAAATGGTTCCATAACACTTCTTGTGCAGCTGTGCAGTGCTTCGACGCTAGGAGATTAACTACCTGTAGATGAATCCACCATCAGGCTGGCATTTGGTAGAGGGGAGATGGGGCAGCAAGGTAGATGGAAGCAGGAGGATATTAGTGGAATAAACAAGACTGTAATGACTGAAATTGCTATCTTTCCTCTAAAAGAAACAGAAATGAGGCAACTTGCAAAACGTAAGGCTCGACCATGTTTTTATCTGTGGTGATGACCGACCCTGTTTGTCCTTCCTAAGTCGCGATCAGACTTGAAGCACTACAACATGAATCAATTGTCAAATTTAAAGTGTCAACTTTCAGACTTGAAGCACTGCATACTTTTGCTGAAAGATGTCACTATGTCAGTTTATGATTGGCCACAATCACAAGCCAATAATTCTCAGAAACTGCCTAAGAAAATATCTATATGTTCTTGTATCCATAACAATGATGATTATTGTATGACGCTAGACTGGGTTAGTGTTCTTCTGATGCTGTAAACTGAATGCAGATTTGCAAAGGCTAACTAAAGGATGGAAGATATGAGAGAAAAATAATTAAAACAATTCATAACTTACTCTACGCCACCAAGTGAGGAGGCCCACTGGTTCCTGCCTTCTGGATCCGCGTGGATGCATTTGGCCAATGCCCTAGCTGCACGGAAAGCCGACGAGACCTGGACCTCCAGTGTCGGTGGCCCAGGCGAGCGCTGGGTCGGGAAACTTGCGCTGCCTAGCCACTTGTTGACCTCAGAGTGAGCACCGCCCTTGCTGTCGGCTGTCGCCCCTAGGCCCAAAGGCTCACCGTCGTCCTTCTTCTTCGCCGCCGCCATCGTCGGGAGAGACAGAGAGCACGGGGAAAAGGAGGAGCGAGAGAGATCTGATGCCGACAGAGAGAGAAAGGCAGCGAGCGAGCGGGTGCGGTCCGACCGCACCGGTTGGTCAGAGTAACGGCCGTTAACGGCCTCGCCGTCACGCGCGACGCTGACATGGCCTGACATGTGGGCCCGGGCTGTCAGAAAACGGTTTAAAACGCTAGCAACGTGCAATTTGGGTTTTTGAGACAGCCGACGAGAAAAGTGGTAGATATCAGTCACAAAGAAAAAAGTGGTGATTTCTTGGAACCCTAGCACGAAAAGTGATAGTTTTGTGCTATTTACTCCGAGAGAATGCCAGTTTCATATGATCTCTCCAACTTCGTTCTGCAGGTTGGTACATCCGTGCTCAATTATTCATAAATGTCTGTGCTAAAGGTTGTAAATGTTTTAGCAGATGGAAGCATCATCAGTGCTTCTTTCTCTAATGGTGCTTCTCTGTTTCCTAGGGACAGAAAGACGATTCAAAATTGTTATTATGATTATTACTAGTGCAAATGCCCGTGCATTGCACCGGGCGAAATATTAAATATAACTTGCTCCACGTGCCATTATGAAACACCTTTTTAATCCAAAATTTTCAAAAGTCATAAATAAGTTTACACTGAGTATTTCTTTTTGGACCATGAAATTTGGACGTACCCACAATGTTCGCCATGACCTATTTCAGATCCGCACTTTCATTTCATCCGGAAGAGTAGTTGTGTATGGAATAGTCTTTCAATCAATTTTATTTTTTGTTCTTCAAAAAAACACAAATATTTTTTTGAGAAGGTGTTTTTTAAGAATGTTTTTTTAATGGAATCCTTTTTAAGGCGACGAACTTTTTTGGGATATTAGATTTCATTTGTAATTTATTCTGCACTGTTTTTTGGGCTTGGCAACTCACAGACAACACGTACAAACTCAATCTTCGTCCAACCAATGTCTGCCTGATGTGTAAAAAAAATTATTTGAATACAGTATATGCTCTAGTTTACACCACTGAAACACCATATAGGGATGACAAACATATGGTTTGTGGTGCAAGATTCTAGATATTGAATGCAAGCATCATGCCAAATATCAACCAGAAAATCATGTGTTCCAATGCAACAGTACTACTATAGTTTATCCAATCAGTTCTCACAAAACTAACGGGATAACTATGCAGTGTCATCATCATTTTCGATAGTGTTGACATGCTGGAAAAAAGAATGTTCGGTTCTAGGTGCATATAAATCTGATGTATTTTGCGCCACCATGACAAAGCAAAGATTTATAGTTATTTGCGCCACCATATCAATATGTCCAGTGAGTGCTGCACCAAAGAGCACATAGAATTAGTACAAGAATGGAAGCTTTGGCTCAAAAAAAGGTTAACCTCTACTATCGGTCAGCTCTACTGCACCAGAGAATTACAAACGTGGACATGATAAAATAAGGAACCATATAGGTGTATTACAAACATGAGTGGTGAAGCAAATATATCTTAGTTGTGGGTTCTAACCGTTGAAAGGAACATGATAAGAGTAGTTGAAAGATAGTAAATACTTGAAGCATCTATTATTTGAACCTTGACATTTTAATTCTCAGTATAACCTCCAAACCTACTGTTGCAACATAAGATTTGTCTATGATCTCAGCTGTAACAATTCTCCGTTCTGTCAGAAACTCTGCAGCAAAACAACAATCAGTTGTGAGTAAGACGAGAGAGAAAGGTGGATCTGCCAAGAGCGTATGGGACGAGAAAAGTACTGAACAGAGTAGTAGGGAGATGAACTTCGGGCGGATGGTCTCCAGGAGAACTGTCGTAGGTGTGGATTTCTGAAGAAAAACAAATGGTTCCATAACAATTCTTGTGCAGCTGTGCAGTGCTTCGATGCTAGGAGATTAACTACATGTAGATGAATCCACCATCAGGCTGGCATTTGGTAGAGGGAAGATGGGGCACCAAGGTAGATGGAAGCAGGAGGATATTAGTGCAATAAACAGGACTGTAATGACTGAAATTGCTATCTTTCCTCTAAAAGAAACAGAAATGAGGCAACTTGCAAAACGTAAGGCTCGACCATGTTTTTATTTGTGGTGATGACCGACCTTGTTTGTCCTTCCTAAGTCGCAATCAGACTTAAAGCACTACAACATGAATCAATTGTCAAATTTAAAGTGTCAACTTTTAGACTTGAAGCACTACATACTTTTGCTGAAAGATGTCACTATGTCAGTTTATGATTGGCCACAATCACAAGCCAATAATGCTTAGAAACTGCCTAAGAAAATATCTATATGTTCTTGTATCCATAACAATGATGATTATTGTATGACGCTAGACTGGGTTAGTGTTCTTCTGATGCTGTAAACTGAATGCAGATTTGCAAAGGCTAACTAAAGGATGGAAGATATGAGTGAAAAATAATTAAAACAATTCATAACTTACTCTACGCCACCAAGTGAGGAGGCCCACTGGTGCCCGCCTTCTGGATCCGCGTGGATGCATTTGGCCACTGCCCTGGCCGCTTGGAAAGCCGACGAGACCTGGACCTCTTGTGTCGGTGGCCTAGGCGAGCGCTGGGTCACGAAACTTGCGCTGCCTAGCCACTTGTTGACCTCAGATTGAGCACCGCCTTCGCAGTCGGCTGTCGCCCCTAGGCCCAAAGGCTCGCCGTCGTCCTTCTTCTTCGCCGTCGCCATCGTCGGGAGAGACAGAGAGCACGGGGAAAAGGAGGAGCGAGAGATATCTGCTGCCGGTAGAGAGAGAAAGGCAGCGAGCGAGCGGGTGCGGTGCGACCGCACCGGTTTGTCCGAGTAACGGCCGTTAACAGCCTCGCCGTCACGCACGACGCTGACGTGGGTTGACATGCGGGCCCGGGCCATCAGAAAACGGTTTAAAACGCTAGCAACGTACAATTTGGGTTTTTGAGACAACCGACAAGAAAAGTGGTAGATATCAGTCACAAACAAAAAAGTGGTGATTTTTTGGAACCCTAGCACGAGAAGTGGTAGTTTTATGCTATTTACTCCGAGAGAATGCCAGTTTCATACGATCACTCCAACTTCGTTCTGCAGGTTGGTACATCCGTGCTCAATTGTTCATAAATGTCTGTGCTAAAGGTTGCAAATGTTTTAGCAGATGGAAGCATCATCAGTGCTTCTTTCTGTAATGGTGCTTCTCTGTTTCCTAGGGACAGAAAGACGATTCAAAATTGTTATTATGATTATTACTAGTGCAAATGCCCGTGCGTTGCACCGGGCGAAATATTAAATATAACTTGCTCCACGTGCCATTATGAAACACCTTTTTAATCCAAAATTTTCAAACGTCATAAATAAGTTTACACTGAGTATTTCTTTTTGGACCATGAAATTTGGACGTACCCACAATGTTCGCCATGACCTATTTCAGATCCGCACTTTCATTTCATCCGGAAGAGTAGTTGTGTATGGAATAGTCTTTCAATCAATTTTCTTTTTTGTTCTTCAGAAAAACACAATTTTTTTTGAGAAGGTGTTTTTTAAGAATGTTTTTTAATGGAATCCTTTTTAAGGCGACGAACTTTTTTGGGATATTAGATTTCATTTGTAATTTATTTTGCACTGTTTTTTGGGCTTGGCAACTCACAGACAACACGCACAAACTCAATCTTCGTCCAACCAATGTCTGCCTGATGTGTAACAAAAAAAATATTTGAATACAGTATATGCTCCAGTTTTCATCACTGAAACACCATATAGGGATGACAAACATATGGTTTGTGGTGCAAGATTCTAGATATTGAACGCAAGCATCATGCCAAATATCAACCAGAAAATCATGTGTTCCAATGCAACAGTACTACTATAGTTTATCCTATTAGTTCTCACAAAACTAACGGGATAACTATGCAGTGTCATCATCATTTTCGATAGTGTTGACATGCTGGCAAAAAGAATGTTCGGTTCTAGGTGCATATAAATCTGATGTATTTTGCGCCACCATGACAAAGCAAAGATTTATAGTTATTTGCGCCACCATATCAATATGTCCAGTGAGTGCTGCACCAAAGAGCACATAGAATTAGTACAAGAATGGAAGCTTTGGCTCAAAAAAAGGTTAACCTCTACTATCGGTCAGCTCTACTGCACCAGAGAATTACAAACGTGGACATGATAAAATAAGGAACCATATAGGTGTATTACAAACATGAGTGGTGAAGCAAACATATCTTAGTTGTGGGTTCTAACCGTTGAAAGGAACATGATAAGAGTAGTTGAAAGATAGTAAATACTTGAAGCATCTATTATTTGAACCTTGACATTTTAATTCTCAGTATAACCTCCAAACCTACTGTTGCAACATAAGATTTGTCTATGATCTCAGCTGTAACAATTTTCCGTTCTGTCACAAACTCTGCAGCAAAACAACAATCAGTTGTGAGTAAGACGAGAGAGAAAGGTGGATCTGCCAAGAGCGTATGGGGCGAGAAAAGTACTGAACAGAGTAGTAGGGAGATGAACTTCGGGCGGATGGTCTCCAGGAGAACTGTCGTAGGTGTGGATTTTTGAAGAAAAACAAATGGTTCCATAACAATTCTTGTGCAGCTGTGCAGTGCTTCGACGCTAGGAGATTAACTACATGTAGATGAATCCACCATCAGGCTGGCATTTGGTAGATGGGAGATGGGGCAGCAAGGTAGATGGAAGCAGGAGGATATTAGTGCAATAAACAGGACTGTAATGACTGAAATTGCTATCTTTCCTCTAAAAGAAACAGAAATGAGGCAACTTGCAAAACGTAAGGCTCGACCATGTTTTTATCTGTGGTGACGACCGTCCCTGTTTGTCCTTCCTAAGTCACAATCAGACTTGAAGCACTACAACATGGATCAATTGTCAAATTTAAAGTGTCAACTTTCAGACTTGAAGCACTACATACTTTTGCTGAAAGATGTCACTATGTTAGTTTACGATTGGCCACAATCATAAGCCAATAATGCTCAGAAACTGCCTAAGAAAATATCTATATGTTCTTGTATCCATAACAATGATGATTATTGTATGATGCTAGACTGGGTTAGTGTTCTTCTGATGCTGTAAACTGAATGCAGATTTGCAAAGGCTAACTAAAGGATGGAAGATATGAGAGAAAAATAATTAAAACAATTCATAACTTACTCTACGCCACCAAGTGAGGAGGCCCACTGGTGCCCGCCTTCTGGATCCGCGTGGATGCATTTGGCCAATGCCCTAGCTGCGCGGAAAGCCGACAAGACCTGGACCTCCAGTGTCGGTGGCCCAGGCGAGCGCTGGGTCGGGAAACTTGCGCTGCCTAGCCACTTGTTGACCTCAGAGTGAGCATCGCCCTCGCTGTCGGCTGTCGCCCCTAGGCCCAAAGGCTCACCATCGTCCTTCTTCTTCGCTGCCGCCATCATCGGGAGAGACAGAGAGCACGGGGGAAAGGAGGAGCGAGAGAGATCTACTGCTGACAGAGAGAGAAAGGCAGCGAGCGAGCGGGTGCGGTCCGACAGCACCGGTCGGTCCGAGTAACGGTCGTTAACGGCCTCGCCGTCACGCGCGATGCTGACGTGGCCTGACATGCGGGCCCGGGCCATCAGAAAACGGTTTAAAATGCTAGCAACGTGCAATTTGGGTTTTTGAGACAGCCGACGAGAAAAGTGGTAGATATCAGTCACAAACAAAAAACTGGTGATTTTTTGGAACCCTAGCACGAAAAGTGGTAGTTTTGTGCTATTTACTCCGAGAGAATGCCAGTTTCATATTATCACTCCAACTTTGTTCTGCAGGTTGGTACATCCGTGCTCAATTGTTCATAAATGTATGTGCTAAAGGTTGTAAATGTTTTAGCAGATGGAAGCATCATCAGTGCTTCTTTCTCTAATGGTGCTTCTCTATTTCCTAGGGACAGAAAGACGATTCAAAATTGTTATTATGATTATTACTAGTGCAAATGCCCGTGCGTTGCACCGGGCGAAATATTAAATATAACTTGCTCCACGTGCCATTATGAAACACCTTTTTAATCCAAAATTTTCAAACGTCATAAATAAGTTTACACTGAGTATTTCTTTTTGGACCATGAAATTTGGACGTACCCACAATGTTTGCCATGACCTATTTCAGATCCGCACTTTCATTTCATCCAAAAGAGTAGTTGTGTATGGAATAGTCTTTCAATCAATTTTATTTTTTGTTCTTTAGAAAAACACAAATATTTTTTTGAGAAGGTGTTTTTTAAGAATGTTTTTTAATGGAATCATTTTTAAGGCGACGAACTTTTTTGGGATATTAGATTTCATTTGTAATTTATTTTGCACTGTTTTTTGGGCGTGGCAACTCACAGACAACACCCACAAACTCAATCTTCGTCCAACCAATGTCTGCCTGATGTGTAACAAAAAATTATTTGAATACAGTATATGCTCCAGTTTTCACCACTGAAACACCATATAGGGATGACAAACATATGGTTTGTGGTGCAAGATTCTAGATATTGAACGCAAGCATCATGCCAAATATCAACTAGAAAATCATGTGTTCCAATGCAACAGTACTACTATACTTTATCCTATTAGTTCTCACAAAACTAACGGGATAACTATGCAGTGTCATCATCATTTTCGATAGTGTTGACATGCTGGCAAAAAGAATGTTCGGTTCTAGGTGCATATAAATCTGATGTATTTTGCGCCACCATGACAAAGCAAATATTTATAGTTATTTGCGCCACCATATCAATATGTCCAGTGAGTGTTGCACCAAAGAGCACATAGAATTAGTACAAGACTGGAAGCTTTGGCTCAAAAAAAGGTTAACCTCTACTATCGGTCAGCTCTACTGCACCAGAGAATTATAAACGTGGACATGATAAAATAAGGAACCAGATAGGTGTATTACAAACATGAGTGGTGAAGCAAACATATCTTAGTTGTGGGTTCTAACCGTTGAAAGGAACATGATAAGAGTAGTTGAAAGATATTAAATACTTGAAGCATCTATTATTTGAACCTTGACATTTTAATTCTCAGTATAACCTCCAAATCTACTGTTGCAACATAAGATTTGTCTATGATCTCAGCTGTAACAATTCTATGTTCTGTCACAAACTCTGCAGCAAAACAACAATCAGTTGTGAGTAAGACGAGAGAGAAAGGTGGATCTGCCAAGAGCATATGGGGCGAGAAAAGTACTGAACAGAGTAGTAGGGAGATGAACTTCGGGCGGATGGTCTCCAGGAGAACTGCCGTAGATGTGGATTTCTGAAGAAAAACAAATGGTTCCATAACAATTCTTGTGCAGCTGTGCAGTGCTTCGACTCTAGGAGATTAACTACCTGTAGATGAATCCACCATCAGGCTGGCATTTGGTAGAGGGGAGATGGGGCAGCAAGGTAGATGGAAGCAGGAGGATATTAGCGGAATAAACAGGACTGTAATGACTGAAATTGCTATCTTTCCTCTAAAAGAAACATAAATGAGGCAACTTGCAAAACGTAAGGCTCGACCATGTTTTTATCTGTGGTGATGACCGACCTTGTTTGTCCTTCCTAAGTCGCGATCAGACTTGAAGCACTACAACATGAATCAATTGTCAAATTTAAAGTGTCAACTTTCAGACTTGAAGCACTACATACTTTTGCTGAAAGATGTCACTATGTCAGTTTATGATTGGCCACAATCACAAGCCAATAATGCTCAGAAACTGCCTAAGAAAATATCTATATGTTCTTGTATCCATAACAATGATGATTATTGTATGACGCTAGACTGGGTTAGTGTTCTTCTGATGCTGTAAACTGAATGCAGATTTGCAAAGGCTAACTAAAGGATGGAAGATATGAGAAGCTTACCAGCTTGGTGGCGTTCTTGAGGAACTCGAGCTTGGCACGCACGGTGATGGGAACCCTGATGACCACCATCTTGATCCTCCAATAATCTAGGGATTACGCGGCGAAGGGTTCATAACTCTGTCCAAACTTCAAAAATCACGAAGGGTTGCACCTATTAGCTGCTCAGAAAAAAAATCATGCCAATCTCTATCCCTTGCCAAGTCCCATTACAAAATATAATTAGATTCAATGGAACCACCAAAGCAGAATAAAACAATTACCAAGGGATGTAGTCAGGCGCCACAATAGTTGTGCTTGATGTCAGATTATGGCTTGCCTTCCATGGTAATCGGTTAAGAGCTATTCAGTTCTTCTGATCTAGTTCGTGGTTTGGATTGGATTCGATGCTTTCCCTGTCCACCTCGCCGCGGACCAGAGCGCAGCCCCAAATCTGCTTCATGTAACAAGTTTGTTATTATATATGAAGCAATTGTAATCTCGAGCACTGATTTTCTGTACACAACATTTACTCATTCACAGAAAATGGACCAAAAGATCATTCCTAACATTTTCAAGCACAACAAATACGAAGATTGGATAAAAAATGTTCAGTACAGGAGAAAATCCATCGCATGATCTTCCGGTTTACTTGTTCATGAACTTATTCACCAATAATAGCAATGCAAACATGGAATCAAGTACAGAAGGTGGGATTAAATGGGAAATTGAAGATGGTGTTCCACTCTTCGTCCCTGTAACAACGCAATCTTGCATTCAATTCCCCAACAAACAAAAATTCTTGTTGATGCTTCCGCATGGTTGGAGGCTTGAGGAGGGGATCTTGTACTCACCATCCCGCTCGGAGAGGATACCCCGCCAGAAGAGGGGATCCAACCAGATGAGGGGAGCATGGCTCTCCGCGCCTCAATCCAGCTAGAAGGAGCCGCCGTTGCCGCATGGGATGTGGGAAGGGAGGGAGACGCAATGATGGTGGTGGTAGATGGCGGCGCGGGGGAAGATCGACCTACCACCAGTCGCCTCCGGTCTGCAGAGAAGAGAGTCGGGCGGCGGGGTGGCCTGCCGCCGGGGTGCCGAGGAAGGCGAAGCCATGGGGCGATGCAGCACCGCCGCCGGTGCCGAGCGAGGCGGAGCCATGGGGTGATGCAGATGATGTTCGGGCGTAGGCATGCGGGAGATCTGTTTTTTTTCAATAACGAACCGTTATTTCACACATAGGGACTTCACTGCGGGTTAATTATCAAAAAGTATAGGGGATTTTCTGAAAACTTACCGCGACGGTGAACCCGGAGACTCAATCCGTGCTTTATTATTAGGGAGAGATTGTTGAACTCATTCATGATGCTACTGAGAATTATTATGAGGGAGGAATACATGCTTGTAGGAGTTGCAATAATATCAAGTTTCCTCTCTATGTGCTTAAAGTTCTGAAGTTATACTTGTTTTGCCTTCCTATGCTAGTTGATTCTTATTTCCATAAATTGTGTGCTCACAAAATCGCTAGGCATAGGAAGTGGGTTAGGTTTAAATGTGGTAGTCATATTCTTCATGATGCTCTCTTTATGTTTCAGTTCTTATCTTTTATGTGAGCATCATTAAAATCATCATGCCTAGCTAAAAGGCATTAAAGAAAAGTGCTCATTAGGAGACAACCCAATGTTTACCCTTACGGTTTTTGTGTGTTCTCATGATTAAGCTACTATAGTAATAATTTATTATAGCTTTTGCTTCAATAAGTGCCATGTAAGACCTTTGGGAAGACTTGGGTGAAAGTTAATGTGATCTTGCTGTAAAAAAACAGAAACTTTGCGCTCATGAGATTAGCTGTCATTTTTTACAGAAGAGTCCGATTGAGTTGATTATTTTTTCAGAAGATTAATAGACAAATTCCTCACGTCCACCAATTTAGTTCATAATTTTTGGAGTAGAAGAAGTATGTTTGGTGTTCAGATCATTATAGACTGTTCTATTTCTAACAGATTCTGTTTTCATTGCAAAGTTTGCTTGTTTTCTAGTTTTTATGGCTTCTATTTCTCAATATAAATTGTAGAAATGATATGGTACAGTAGGCATTTTGTGAGAAAAATTATGAACCTTGTCTTTGACAGTACCAAAGTGAATGGTTTACTCTTTATCATACTAACCTATGTCACGAAGTTCCGTTAAGTTTTGTGTGATTCAAGTTTTCAAGCTTTGGGTGAGATATCGATATGAGGAGAATAAGGAGTGGAAAGACCCTAAGCTTGGGGATTCCCAAGGCACCCCAAGGTAATATTCAAGGAAGACTCAAGTGCCTAAGCTTGGGGATGCCCCGGAAGGCATCCCCTCTTTCGTCTTCAAAACTATCGGTATACCTTACTCGGAGCTATATTTTTATTCATCACATGATATGTGTCTTGCTTGGAGCGTATTTTCAATTTTACTTGCTATTTGAATAAAACCATTGGATCTGAAATCTTGAATGAAAAAGAATCCTCCCATGGCTATTTAATTATTTGACTACTTAGTATTCTTCACTTATATCTTTTTGGAGTAGTTTGTCATTTACTCACGTGCTTCACATATATCCTATGAGTAAATGGTTGAATGAATTGAATATCATAAATTTGAATTCATATATGTTTCATATGCTTACAACATGGGGAGTAATGACTTCACACATAATAGGTATAGGTAGTAAACTTATTGGAAGTTAGCAACCGCAGAATTGGTCACTTGAACAATTCATGAAAGAATATTGAAGGAAGAGAGATTTCACATATAAATATACTGCATTGGACATATTTTGTAATTGTGAGCACTCATTAAAATATGACATGCTGAAAAGTTGATGTTGGACAAGAACAGAACTTAATGGGTTATGTTTTCCTATATTAGAAACATTATATTGTCTTGGATCATCCAACATGTTGAGCTTGCCTTTCCCCCTCATGCTAGCCAAATTCTTTGCACCAAGTAGAGATACTACTTGTTCTTCCGAATATCCTTAAACCCAGTTTTGCCATGAGAGTCCACCATATCTACCTATGGATTGAGTAAGATCCTTCAAGTAAGTTGTCATTGTTGCAAGCAATAAAAATTTCTCTCTAAATATGTATGATCTATTAGTGTGGAGAAAATAAGCTTTATACGATCTCGTGATGTGGAAGAAATAAAAGCGACAGACTGCATAATAAAGGTCCATATCACAAGTAGCAATATAAAGTGACGTTCTTTTGCACTAAGATTTCGCACATCCAACCATAAAAACACATAACAACCTCTTCTTCCCTCTGCGAAGGGCCTATCTTTTATTTTTATCCTATACTTGTACAAGAGTCAAGGTGGTCATCACCTTTCCCTTTTTACACTTTTTCCTTTGGCAAGAACTTTGTGTTGGAGCGATCCGGATATATATATATCACTTGGATGTAGGTTTTCATAAATATTATTGTTGGCATTAACCTTGAGGTAAAAGGTTGGGAGGCAAAACTATAAGCCCCTATCTTTCTCTGTGTCTGATTAAAACTTTGAACCAATAAATATCACGTGAGTGTTAGCAATTGTGAAAGATTAAATGATAGTTGAGTATGTGAAGTTTGCTGAACCAAAGCTCTTACATGGACTCTTCCCGAAAATAAGATGAATTGTAATTGTTTGATGACTAAGAGCATGGTTTGTTAGTTTCCAAGAAAGTTTATGATTTATGCTTTAACATGTGAATAGCTTGTTACTTGATCATGAGAAGTTTCATGAGTTGAGCTACTGTTATGATATATAATGATGCTAGAAAAAGTGATTGGAACTATCATTGATGAAACTTACGCACTTGCTAGCATTCACACTTCATAAGTTATTTCTTTTATCATTTACCTACTCAAGGACGAGGAGAAAATAAGCTTGGGGATTCTGATACGTCTCCAACGTATCTATAATTTATGAAGTATTCATGCTATTATATTATCCATCTTAGATGTTTCATATGCATTTATATGCTATTTTATATGATCTTTGGGACTAACCTATTAACCTAGAGCCAAGTGCCACTTTCTGTTTTCCCTTGTTTTTGAGTACTGCAGACAAGGAATACCAAATGCAGTCCAATTGACATGCCAGTTTTTGATGATTTTTTATGCACCAAAAGAAGCCCCCCGGAGTAAAAGAGTTGGCCCAGAAGAGTCCCAAGCCGTCCATAAGGGTCGGGGAGCGCCCCACCCCCTGGGCGTGGGCCCTTATCTCGTGGACAACTCGGAAACCCCCCCTGACGTGAAACCGACGCCAAAAATTCCTATAAATGCAGAAACCCCCAGAAAATAACCTAGATCGAAAGTTCCGCTGCAGCAAGCCTCTGTAGCCACGAGAAATCAATCTAGGCCCTCTCTGGCACCCTGCTGGAGGGGGCCATCATCACCGAAGGGCATGGAGGAGGATCCCGGAGGGGCCATCATCACCATGAAGGCCAAGGACCAGAGGGGAACCTCTCCCCATCCAGGGGGAGGCCATGGAGGATGAAGCACAAGTGGGAGAACCTCTCCTCCTCTCTCTTGGTGGCACCGGAGTGCCATCGAGAGGGGAATCATCGCCACGGTGATCGTCTTCATCAACATCACCATCATCTCTTTTACGCGGTCCACTCTCCCGCACCCCGCTGTAATCCCTACTTGAACATGGTGCTTTATGCCACATATTATGACCCAATGATGTGTTGCCATCCTATGATGTTTTGAGTTGATTTCCTTTATCTATGGGTTGATTGACGATCTAGATTTGTACGAGTTGTATGTTTTATTTTGGTGATGTCCTATTGTGCCCTCCGTGCCGCGCAAGCGTGAGGGATTCCTGCTGTAGGGTGTTGCAATATGTTCATGATTCGCTTATAGTGGGTTGCTTGAGTGACAGAAGCATAAATCCGAATAAGGGGGTTGTTGCGTATGGGATAAAGGGGACTTGATGCTTTAATGCTATGGTTGGGTTTTACCTTAATGATCTTTAGTAGTTGCGGACGCTTGCTAGAGTTCCAATCATAAGTGCATATGATCCAAGAAGAGAAAGTATGTTAGCTTATGCCTCTCCCCCATATGAAATTGCAATGACGACCACCAGTCTTGTTAACAATTTCCTAAGACAATTCCGCACATCGATCCATCATTATTCCACACTCGCTATTTATAATATCTAGTAATATATTCTACATTTATGATAACAACACCTACTTTTATATTTTATCTCTCCGATACCATGCAAAGTTATCCTCTTCATACCCACAACGTAGTTTTATTTCTCGTTTCTAGTTGGAAGCAAACGTTTGGTGTACGTAGAGTCATATCAGTGGCAGATAGGGCTTGAGAGAATATTGATCTTACCTTTAGATCCTTGTGCGTTCGTCACTCCATACTTAATTATCACTTCTACCATTGGGAATTTCTATGATGATTCCCTGCACTTGGGGATTATCAGCCCGCACTATATAGTCAGGCATACGTCTACCCTAGCCGTCGCTGCTTCGTATGGTTTCGCACCACCGTTCTAGATCATTGCGCCGCCAAGCAAGTCTTCTCCATCCCTCCTTTTGGTGTTCACTGGGAGAAGGGACAGTAGGCCTCCGGAACCCCGCCTCTCGTGGCCGTGTACAAGAGAGGGCGATTAGGTTTTTGGGGAGCACACCCGCGCGACTGCTGGCAGTGACGACTTCGTGAACGACGACTTCTTCCCCGACCTCGGAAACCTCATCCTCGACGACATGGGCGACAACATCAACGCTGGTGGTGCCGCTCCCGCTGCACCATATGTGATTCTATCCTTCCTGTTCAAGATCGTGGTAGAATTCATGTTTCTAGTATGTGCCCTATATGTGATCTGTTCATCTACTATGCTAGTTCGCATGATTACTTTAATCTCTGCTATTGCCGTCATGATTTATCTTATATTTATTCGGATTAAATCTCGTAGTAATTTTCTCATATTTCCAACAATCCAAAAACCTGATTATAGGCAATTTACTCCGAGTGGTTTTGCTGTGCATTTGAAGCCGTCTGCCTTTAAGGGGGTGCAATATAAGAGGTGGCGCACGAGAGCAGTCTACTGGTTTCAAACCATGTGCTTCTATGACGCCACTAAAGGCAAGCCTGAGGGCGATCTTAATCCAGCCCAGTTGGAAGCTTTTGAGGATCGATACTCTCTTTAAAGGCGCTCTTATGAGTTTTCTTGATGACTCCATTGTGGATTTGTATATGTTGTTTGACAACGGCAAGGACATGTGGGCTGCGCTCGAGGCCAAGTTTGGTGCCTCCACTAGTAGAAAAAGGGTCAAATGTAAAGCACATTAGTGCCGGTTTGAATTTGAGTCGGCACTAATGTGTCCATTAGTGCCGGTTCCAACGGCTAGGCGGGCGGACATCATTAGTACCGGTTCATGGGCAACCTTTAGTACCGGTTCATGCCACGAACCAGTACTAATGAGGTTGTGTCATGCTGTGGTTAGGCTGGGGCCCCCACAAAGACCTTTAGTACCGGTTCATCGCATGAACCGATACTAGAGTTTCTTAGTAAGCTGAATTTTAGTCCCACCTCGCCAAGAGAGAGGCAGTATGAGCGGTTTATAAGCCGTGTGTGCAGAGACGATGAAGAAGAGGCGCAATGCTCACCTGCACATTGCTTAGCTTCAAGACTTTCAGAATAGCATAGATTGCACGGAGCTATGTGCAGTGCAGTCTAAACTATTCCGAAAGGCTTGAAGCTAATTAACCAGCATTGCACCTTTTTTTTTATTTTTAATAACTTATTTGAACTCCAGACTTCTTGTGTTCAGTATGCTGCATTCAAAGCGACGTCATCAATTTCCAACATGTTCTGACATCATTTGCTGTTTTTCAGTCATTTACCGATTTGTTTAGAGAGCTAAATGACCGTGAAATTGATAATCACTACAAAATGAACTCTGAAAATGTTGAAATTTGGCATGGTATCATCATTTCACCCGCATAGCATGTCCAAAAGAGTAGAGAGGGTCACGGCAAAAATTGGACGCACTTCGTGTACAAACTGGACAATCTCTTTCGGAGTATCAGGGTTTCGGACGAGAACTCATCTGTTACACGGGCACTTCAATGTTTTTTAAACTTATTTGAACTCTAGACTTCTTTTGCGTTCAGTATGCAGCATTCAAAGCGACGTCATCAATTTCCAACAT
>NC_057812.1:672658539-672661565 GCF_018294505.1 Triticum aestivum
TTTTCAATCATTTACCGATTTGTTTAGAGAGCTAAATGACCGTGAAATTGAAAATCACTACAAAATGAACTCTAAAAATGTTGAAATTTGGCATGGTATCATCATTTCACCCGCACAGCATGTGCAAAAGAGTAGAGAGGGTCACGGCAAAACTGGACGCACTTCGTGTACAAACTGGACAATCTCTTTCGGAGTATCATGGTTTCAGATGAGAACTCATCTGTTACACGGGCACTTCAATGTTTTTTAAACGTATTTGAACTCTAGACTTCTTTTGCATTCAGTATGCAGCATTCAAAGCGACGTCATCAATTTCCAACATGTTCTGACATCATTTGCTGTTTTTCAGTCATTTGTCGAATTGTTTAGAGAGCTAAATGACCGTGAAATTAAAAATCACTAAAAAATGAACTATGAAAATGTTGAAATTTGGCATGGTATCATCATTTCACCTGCATAGCATGTTCAAAAGAGTAGAGAGGGTCACGGCAAAAACTGGATGCACTTCGTGTACAAACTGGACAATCTCTTTTGGATTATCAGGGTTTCAGACGAGAACTCATCTGTTACACGGACAGTTCAATGTTTTTTAAACTTATTTGAACTCTAGACTTCTTTTGCGTTCAGTATGCAGCATTCAAAGCGACGTCATCAATTTCCAACACGTTCTGACATCATTTGCTATTTCTCAGTCATTTACCGAATTTTTTAGAGAGCTAAATGACCGTGAAATTGAAAATCACTACAAAATGAACTCTGGAAATGTTGAAACTTGCCATGGTATCATCATTTACCCGCATAGCATGTGTGAAAGAGTAGAGAGAGTCACAAAGAAACTAAATACAGAGAAAAAAACTACTCAGAAATAAATAGAAGAAAATAAATAAAGCAAAAAAGAAAAAAACTATATAAAAAATTACTCAAAAATAAATAGAAGAAAATAAATAATGCAGAAAAGAAAAAACTATATAAAAAATTACTCAAAAAATAAACAGAAGAAAAAAAATAATGCAGGAAAAAAAACTATATAAAAAATTTGTTGGGGCGCTGCCCAGTGGGCCTGCCAGACCTAGGGTGTGCGAATGCAGGCCCAGAAGGGCCAGCAGGCTCACAAGGCAGCGCGCCGTAGTTAGGCCCAGAAGCCTGCTATATAGAGAAGCCGGCTGGGTTTTTAAACCAGTGCGGCTGCCCTTCGCTCGGCGAGGTGGGACTAAACCACTACTAGGAAAAGGGCTATAGATGAAATTGACACTAATGGCGCACCAGACATGTGGTGCTCCACTACTATATACTAATGGCGCACCCTGTGTTGGTGCGTCATTAGTGTCCAAATACTAATGGCGCACCACACCCACGGTGCGCCATTAGTAACAAGATTTTTTTTATTTTTTTCAAAACTAGTAATGGTGCACCGTGGGAGTGGTGCACCATTACTAGTTAAACTAGTAATGGCGCACCACATCCACGGTGCGCCATTAGTAAAAAAAATTCAATTTTTTTCAAAAAAATTTCAAAACTAGTAATGGCGCACCACATCCACGGTGCGCCACTAGTAAAAAAAAATCATTTTTTTATATTTTTTGAAAACTAGTAATGGCGCACCGTGGGAGTGGAACTAGTAATGGCGGACCAGTCGCACGGTGCGCCATTACTAACTTGGCCCAAAAATTCCCTCGCATGCACCCCCAACCGCCTTTTCAGTTTTAAAAAAAATAAAAGAAAATGATGAACATGTCAAAAAAATAAAAGAAAATAAGTGTCCCATGTGATATGTGGTCTAGTTGTTGGGAAATTTCCAAAAATGAATTTTGACTTTATTTGCAAAATCTCTCTGGAATTTGTAAAATGGGCATAACTTTTGCATACGAACTTGGATTAAAAAGTTTTCTATATGAAAAATCATCTACTCAAAAAGTTACATACGAATTTAACATTTTCAAAACCCTCAAAAACCTAACAGAAAAAAGTTACGGGGCTTTTAAGATCTGTAGGCAAAAAATTTAAAAAAATTCAAACTTACTAGTGGCGCACCGTATGCTAGGTGCGCCACTAGCAACAGAAAAAAATAGTTTCGATTTTTTTTTCAGGATTTTTTTTTCAGAATATGATACGTAATATGAACGGAAGTTTGAAATATTTTTTCAAAATTTCATCACACTCATGAACATGAACAAAGTCCTAAACATCAACAAGGTTTAATAGTATTGATATGCTAGATATATCAACAAGTGCCTGTGAAGTGAGCTGGTGCTGGGGTTGGATAGAACTCTGAAGTTAAGCATGCTTGGGCTGGAGTGGTGTGAGGATGGGTGACCTCTCGGGAAGTTTGACCATGGACTGTGATTTGACCTGAGATTAAGCATATTGACCCAAGATTAAGCCATAGTGACCTGAGATTAAGAAAAAAATTAAAAAAATGATTTTTAAAAAAACAATAAAAAAATTATGAAAAAATTATGAAAAAAATTATTACTAATGGCGCACTTCTATGTGGTGCGGCATTACGAAGTCAGATAGTAATGGCGCACCTCTAGGCATACTAATGGCATAGTATACTAATGGCGCACCAGTGGTGCGCCATTAGTAAAAAATACTAGTGGCGTGGTACTACTGGCGCACCAGTAGTGCACCATTAGTAGGCAAAACTGGTGCGCCACTAGTAGGCCTTTTCCTAGTAGTGAACATTGTGCACTGCCGGTGGCAGCGCACAACCATTAGTATCGGTTGGTGGCTCCAACCGGTACTAATGAGTGGGGCTTTAGTACCGGTTCGTGGCATGAACCGGTACTAAAGGGGCCGTTTCTCGCCCCTTGGCCTGACGAAAATTGGCCTTTAGTACCGGTTGGTGGCTCCAACCCGTACTAAAGGCCCCTCCTATATATATATATGGCACTTACGAAAAATTCAGTTTCATCGACCACCACTTCTTCTCCAACTTCTTCGCGCGACATCGCCGCCGTCGCCGCGCCGTCGCCCATCGCGCGCCGCCCCCGCCGCCCGTCGTCGCCGTCACCGTCGTCGCCCCC